>NC_138138.1:19024167-19132869 GCF_964188305.1 Podarcis bocagei | reverse complement strand
TAAAAAATCGGGGGTCATCTTATACATGGATAGTGCCTAGGGGGGACGTGTGATTGGTTGCTGTCGCGACCTGGAGATTGTCAGCGGCTATTGGGTGTGTTATTAGTGGCTGTGGCAAGGGCTGGTGTTGATTGGCTGTTTCTGCATCAATTGGGCGGGCGATTGGCAGCATCTGCCGGCAAAGTGACTGAGAATAAGCGGCTATTACGACGCGTGCAAGTGGCAGCGCAGGTCATGAGGGTGAGCGATTTTGGGCAATCCCCCCCCTTAAAAAAGCTCAAAAAATATGGGCAATCTCCTCCCATTTTCTTAATTTGGAGTGTCCCAAAATAGGAGGCGTCTTATACATGGGGGCGTGTTATAGAGTGGTACCTCGGGTTACATATGCTTCAGGTTACATACGCTTCAGGTTACAGGCTCCGCTAACCCAGAAATATTACCTCGGGTTAAGAACTTTGCTTCAGGATGAGAACAGAAATCGTGCTCTGGCGGCACGGCGGCAGCAGGAGGCCCCATTAGCTAAAGTGGTGCTTCAGGTTAAGAACAGTTTCAGGTTAAGAACGGACCTTCGGAACGAATTAAGTACTTAACCCGAGGTACCACTGTACATGGAAAAATATGGTAATTTCAAAGTAGATCTGCACCTAGTAGTATGTTAACAGACCTGACTGCATATGAAATGGGTCCTGCATAAGCAAAGCTTCTGCAAACCTTTAAGTCTCTCTTAATGCAAAAGTTATTTTTCAAAGGTATTATGTGAAGAGCAAAAAAATAAACATTAAAAAAAAGAGAGCACCCACTTTTGGATGGTGGCTAGTTTCTGTTTGGGGAATGACGTTCTTTGTCTTTGTGAGGTAGCTGCTGAGCTTGATGGACTTTGAACGGAGCAGAGGTTCATAGAGTTTGAGAGTGCGATACTCAGGGTGGATTTGCCACAGGGCAGATGGGTGTTTACGCATGAGCCCTGTTGTGAATCATAGTGCTGAACACCCCCAAAATCCAAATGTTAAAGGGAGAAAGTCCTCAATGGAGAAGCAAGATTTGCATGGGAGACCGATCTATCAGCAGGGCAGGGTCATATAGCTCAGTGGCAGAGCAGTTGCCCTGCATGCAGAAGGTCGCAGGTTCAACTCCCAACATCTCCATCCAGGGCTGAGCAAGGCTCCTGCCTGCAACCCTGATGAAGCCATTCAGTCTAGACAACACTGAGAAAGGTGGACCAATGATCTGACTTAGTACAGTATAAGACAGCTTCCTATGTTTTAAAACCAGCGAAACCTGCAACCGTGAGGTGCTTCCTGTCTGGGTACCCCTATTGCAGATTTATGCCATGGTCCTAGCTCTCTCCCACAGAAGCAAGTCTCATTAAATTCAATGGGACTTACTCCCAGTGAAGTAGGGTTAGGATTGCTGCCTTAGAATGACATCTGAATGCTTAGTCGGTAGAGCACGAGACTCTTAATCTCAGGGTCGTGGGTTTGAGCCTCACGTTGGGCAAAAAAATTCCTGCATTGCAGGGGGTTGGACTAGATGACCCTTGAGGTCCCTTCCAACTCTGCAATCGTATGATTCTGAGTGGCGTGTGTGTGCATGATTCTGAGCTGCATTTCCACCTTCCCTATATCCAAATGATTCTGTGCTCCAGTCTACTGCCTCCCGAGGAACAGATTAGCTACCACCGTTCTTGCCTCGGAAAATGCTGATATTCTTTTCTTCCCTGCGTTCTTGCTCTAGCTCAGAAGTCCTGTGCTCACATCCTTCTTACTCTAACAAGAATCTTTGCATTTTCCCACCTTCTCTCTAAGGAAACCAGGGATTCTTCCCTCTCCAAATTAATTATCACACCACAACTCCCATCTCACTTAACATTAACCTCCCAACTCTCTTAGATCATGACAAGATATCACAGCATTGCCAAACTGTGGGTTGGGCCTAGACTAACAGCACAATTCCAGGCACTTCTACAGTGGTACCTCAGGTTACATACGCTTCAGGTTACAGACTCCGCTAACCCAGAAATAGTGCTTCAGGTTAAGAACTTTGCTTCAGGATGAGAACAGAAATCGTGCTCTGGCGGTGAGGCGGCAGCGGGAGGCCCCATTAGCTAAAATGGTGCTTCAGGTTAATAACAGTTTCAGGTTAAGAACGGACCTCTGGAAATAATTAAGTACTTAACCTGAGGTACCACTGAACTTAGATTTAAATTCCCATTGAAATTAATGAGGCTTATTCCAGGCAAGAGTGCCCAGAGGACCGCAACGCACATAGGTCCCATAGGAGTTAATGGGATCACTTAGTAATGATTTACAGTTCAAGCCTACCCATGTCCACTCAGAATTAAGTGCTGTTAAACTCAATGCAATTTACTCCCAGGCATGTGGGGTTAGGATTGCAGACTTGCTTCTCCACAGAGAACAATGGGCCATTAACTAAGGTGTCAAGGAGCTGTCAAGGAGCCAGGTCATCCACTAGGCAGGCACACACATGGAAGGTGGAATGCAATTAGCTTTTTATTGGCAGAGGAACAACAATGCAGCAATGCTCCTGGTTAGCCTTGACTCAACAAAGGTGTTGCTGAAACTAAGCTCTCGGCATGACCTTTCCCCTCTAGCCTCTCACTCTGCATCCCTCCCAAGCAGAAAAAGGCTCTTCTGGGCATGTCAGGCGCGTTGTGCAGGACCGGGCCATTCTGGAATGGGGAGTCAGGGGGAGGAGAATAAGGAGGACTGGGACTGAAGTGTAGGTGGGTTCCCGCGAGGCTAGACGCAGTGATAACAGCATGAACCTTTATTGAACTACAGTGGTGCCTCGCAAGACGAAATTAATCAGTTCCGCGAGTCTCTTCGTCTTGCGGTTTTTTCGTCTTGCGAAGCACGGCTATTAACGCCTTAGCGGCTATTAACGCCTTAGCGGCTTTAAGAAAAAGGAAACAAACTCGCAAGAACTCGCAAGACATTTCGTCTTGCGAAGCAAGCCCATAGGGAAATTCGTCTTGCGGAACGACTCAAAAAACGGAAAACTCTTTCGTCTTGCGCGTTTTTCGTCTTGCGAGGCATTCGTCTTGCGAGGTACCACTGTACATAACTGGGGAAAAAGGCAAAGCAACTGCTTAGATACATTTCTGAAAGCCTGGGTCACTCCCAATGTGATTGGCTGTCTAAACTTCCAAACTGTGAATCACGACTCAAGAGTCCATGGGCCAATGGCAGATTCCCGAATCCTGAAATGTTCTGTGATTGGACAGCATGTATCGAATCAGAACACAGGAGCTCAGATTCCTTAGGCCAGACTCAAGCTCAGGCAAACGCAGACCACTGAACAGGGACTGTTTGCGCTCACATTGTGATTCGCAGCTTCTAATCCTGTCCTGGAGGGCTCTCCTTCTCCTGAGCCCCCTGAATCGCTCAAGCCTCCTGTTTCTATCTGCTCCCAGCTCTTCCTTTCTGCTGATGGCTCCACTGACAGCTATGGGCAGGCTTCCACCAGATTTCTTCATCCAACCTGTCCCTGACATAAGTTTGCAGTCTAACCCTGTGAAAGAGACAAATTCCTAACCTAAGGTATCTTGCTTGGAGTTGGAAAAGTGGGCAGTTTACCTGAATTAAAAGGTGTCTGTGTTGTTGTTGTTGTAATTTAGGTCCTGCCCTTCTTTCTGAAAGGCCCTCCATCTCTAACACCCTAGACTCCCATGCTGGCTCATAGTTTGCATGCACCCTACTATCGTGCAGCAAACATTAACTATTTTAAAATCTGCTGGAGTTGCAGTCTGTGCCCAAGGCAACAATATTTGCTTACGCTAGAAGGGGGGAGGGAAACCCCAGTTTCTTCCTTTATATTCATGCCCAGCTGCATCCGGTCTTTTGCTGGCAGTGTGCAACAGACGTTAACCAATTAACACCCCGTGGCTTTCCTACAAAATGCTTAGCAGCAGCTACTTCTGGGGTAGAGAGCATAGGATTTTATGCAAGGTCACATCATTGTCTTTGGGGATGGGGGTCTAGGAAAAGGCAGGCTTGTTATATAATAGCACTTGTTGCTCTTTACAGTGACCGTGCGAAGTGGATTATATTACCGTTCCCACACAGATGGGAAACTGAGGCTGAGAAAGAGGAGTCTGTCCGTGGCCACTCCGGATATCTCTATCTCAGCAGTGAGTCGAACCAGATTCACCAGCCTAGATCTACAGTGGTACCTTGGGTTACATACGCTTCAGGTTACATACACTTCAGGTTACGCACTCCGCTAACCCAGAAATAGTGCTTCAGGTTAAGAACTTTGCTTCAGGGTGAGAACAGAAATCGTGCTCTGGCGGCGTGGCAGCAGCAGGAGGCCCCATTAACTAAAGCGGTGCTTCAGATTAAGAACAGTTTCAGGTTAAGAACGGACCTCCGGAACGAATTAAGTACTTAACCCGAGGTACCACTGTACTAAAGTGGGGTGGGAGATCCCGCAGGGAACATGCTGGTGAAGCAGCACAAAACAGGACTGAAGTCCAGACCAAGATGATCAAGGGTCTGGAAAGCAAGCCTTATGAGGAACGGTTGAAGGAGCTGGGCAGTGTTTCCCAGCCTTTTTCCAACTGTGGCCCCCTTCCGACCTTGTTTTCTTCCTAGAAACCTCCAAGGATGGAGAGTCCGCAACCTCCTGAGGGAGATCCATCTTCCGTGTATTATAAAAAGTAAACAACACTTTTTTTTAACCCCAGTTATTTGACACAGAGGGAGAAACCTACAGATAACAGTTCAAAAGCACACCCTCCAACATTTCTCTGATGGAAATAGGGACGTCCTATTCCATAATAATAATTTTATTATTTATACCCCACCCATCTGACTGGTTTGCCCCAGCCACTCTGGGTGGCTTCCAACATATATAAAAACATAAGAAAACATTAAACATTAAAGAAAAAACCCTTCCCTATACAGGGTTGCCTTCAGATGGCTCAGCGGTCAGATAACATTTCTCTGATGAAAATTGGGACATCCTAAGGAAAAGCGGGACATTCCAGGATCAAATAAGAAACTGGGACAACATCTGTAAATCTGAGACTGTCCCTGGAAAATAGGGACACTTGGAGGGTCTGCAAAAGGTGCACAGGGAGTTCTGTATATATGGGAGAATTTTCAAAAGCAAGTGGTCCTCACTGACTTGGTGCAAAAAGAGCTTGTCATCCAGAGGAGCCCCGGCTGCCTAGATAAAACACTATAGCCCCACACACCTTTACCTGGGAGTAAGGCCCACTGAACTCAGTGTGGCTTTCTTCTGAGTAGACAGTTATTTACTAGATGCAAGTCAGAAGCGCCAGACGACCCTGCTTGACTAGGCGCTGGGGTGGATTTCGCCCCATGTTTTGAAGAACCAGGCCGACGCTGCTGATGGGCCCTGCGCCCTTAGTCAACATCTGAAGGCCCCAATCTGCTAGGTTCTAGGCCAGCACTGGCGGCAGCTACAAGCAGTGGTCAAAACGGGAGCCTCAGAGATCGCCCCCTCCTGCTGGAAACAAACCAGGACTGCTCCAAGAAAATGCATGTGGCAAAAAAAAGCGCTAGGCTGCCCCCTGGTGGGCCGCCCCCTTACCTGCTTGTGATTGGCCGAGCAGGTCATCAGCCAATCAGAATTTTCTTTTTTAAAAATTCATTTCTTCTCACTTCCTTCTGTGGCTCCTTAGCCTCGTGCTGTGCCCCCCCCCCCCATTTATGTAATTTTCACTTGTGCCATATCGATTCCAGTTGGGAAACACTGGTCTACAGTGTTGTCACATGGAAAAATGGACAACTTGTTTTCTCCTGCTCTGGAGGGTAGGACTCAAACCAATGGCTTCAAGTTCCAAGGAAGGAGATCCTGACCAAACATTGGGAAGAGCTTTCTGACAGCAAGAGCTGTTCAACAGTGGAACGGTCTCCCTCAGGTGGTTTTTAAGCAGAGGTCGCATGGTCATCTGTCATGGATGATTTAGCTGAGATTCCTGAATTCCTATGATTCTCTGCTCACCAGCTGGTGACAGTCCAGTCCTGCTCCCTGCAGAGGTCTGCACATCTCTCAAGAGTCCCAGTGCCCGCTTGTCCCAGGGTACCCAGACCCATGTCTGGTAACATCCCATCCATTTCACTACGAGTTCTGATGGAAAGGGAGAGACGACAATAGGTCCTGCCTGTTAGACTATGCCTAGGCCTGAGCAGGCGGACGATGCTGAAGTCTTTCCTCTTGGACAGCGAGGGGCAACACAGACAGTGTGGTGTAGTGGTTAAGAGCAATAGACTCGTAATCTGGGGAACCGGGTTCGCGTCTCCGCTCCTCCACATGCAGCTGCTGGGTGACCTTGGGCTAGTCACACTTCTTTGAAGTCTCACAGCCCCACTCTCCTCACAGAGTGTTTGTTGTGGGGGAGGAAGGGAAAGGAGAATGTTAGCCGCTTTGAGACTCCTTCGGGTAGTGATAAAGCGGGATATCAGATCCAAACTCTTCTTCACACTGTGATTCTGGTCCCAGTGGGGTTGGAGAGGGATGCTTCTGTGGGGCAGGCCCTGCCTTCCCATTCCCTTATGGAACCTGGCCCCATGCTCTGAGGTGTGCTTCTCCTAGCTGGTGATGATGCAGCCGAAACGCCTCGAGAATAACAGGATTGTGCAAGGCGCCCTTGAGGGAGGTTTCTAGATCAGAGAGTTGTCAACTTTTGCCCAATTGGGATCTAGCCAGAACACCTGGTCTCACGCCCTGTTTTCCTGGGAAAGCTATTGTGGATCCTGACTGTGGTTCTTATCTTACAAAAGCAATCTGATCAGACTTTCCTAATGCCCTGCTGAGCTTTGGAAGCCTTTTCTTTCCAGAGATGCACATCATCTCTCCTTATCATTCTGCCGTAGGAAAAAAGAACACAAAAAGAGCCTGCTTCATCAAGTGGCCAATCTAGTCCACCATCCTGTTCTCACAGTGGCCAACCAGATGGAGCAGGTTTTCAACTTCATGATATATCACTAGCTGAACATCGCTACATCCAGATATATCACAATGTCTGAAATAAGGATGGAGCTGTGATGAGTAGGAACACTGGTGGCGCTGTGGGTTAAACCACAGAGCCTAGGACTTGCCGATCAGAAGGTCGGCGGTTCGAATCCCCGCGATGGGGTGAGCTCCCGTTGCTCGGTCCCAGCTCCTGCCAACCTAGCAGTTCGAAAGCACGTCAAAGTGCAAGTAGATAAATAGGTACCGCTCTGGCGGAAAGGTAAATGGTGTTTCTGTGCGCTGCTCTGGTTCGCCAGAAGCAGCTTAGTCATGCTGGCCACATGACCCGGAAGCTGTACGCTGGCTCCCTCGGCCAATAAAGCGAGATGAGCGCCGCAACCCCAGAGTCGGTCACGACTGGACCTAATGGTCAGGGGTCCCTTTACCTTTACCTTTATGATGAGTAGGGCTGCCATCCATCCGGGCGAAATTTCCCAAAATCAGTAAAAATGTTCAGGAAAACGCGGGAAGCCATGTTGGAAGTGTTGCTTTTTTGGCAAATTTCCTTAAAAAAAATAGTTCAACAACTTTTGTGTCTGGATTTTCACTTTTTGAAATATGGCAACCCTAGCAGAGGCATTGGCTGGCTTCACAGTTTTCCCTACATTGTGATTTTTGCATAGCACACACACACACATACACACACACATGCATCATGATTCACAATATATTGCCAGGACGTGGGTGGCGCTGTGGTCTAAACCACTGAGCCTCTTGGGCTTGCCGATTGGAAGGTCGGTGGTTCGAATCCCCGTGACAGAGTGAGCTCCTGTTGCTCTGTCCCAGCTCCTGCCAACCTAGCAGTTCAAAAGCATGCCAGTGCAAGTAGATAAATAGGTACGGCTGCGGCGGGAAGGTAAACGGCGTTTCTGTGTGCTCTGGTTTCCATCACGGTGTCCCATTGTGTGGTTTAGTCCTGCTGGGCACATGAGCCGGAAAGCTGTCTGTGGACAAACGCCGGCTCCCTCAGCCTAAAAGCGAGATGAGCGCTGCAACCCCATAGTCGCCTTTGACTTACCTTTACCTTTTTACCTGCCAGGTCAAAAATTATGAAACCGATATCATGATATGGACTTCAAACCAGTTTTGGATGCTATATTGATAGACAGTATTGCCCAGCCCTACCTGGGCTTGTGACTTAGTTCCCCGAAACACACTCCTATCAAGACTTGGTTACGGCTTGTGGTTTGTTTGGGACAGCCTTATATCTGGGTGGAGCAGGGAATCAAAAGGTTTTAGCTCTTCTTTCCCTCTGATGTAATTAAATCAATAACTTAGACGTGGCAAAGGCATTATCATAATTTCCTGCCCTTGGGGGAGGCTGCATATTGCATGAGTTGCTTCTCTGATCTTGCATTCTCACAATGTGGTGGCACACCCAGAATAGCGACTAACACAGATGTGTATAAGGCGAGCCTCTAAAATCTGGGCGAGGGAGTGTTATATGATTGTATGCCTCTGCTGTAAGAGCTTCAGGAAACACTGGTATCAAGATTTTTAGTTTTTAGTTGCAGGCTTGTCTGTGTGCATATATAAATGCAAATATAAAAAGATGCCGTTTCTATTTCTATTTGACTTGGTGTAGTTTAGAGCCTCAGCTAATAATAATAATAATAATAATAATAATAATAATAATAATAATACTTTATACCCCGCCCATGTGGGCATCTCTCAACAGAATATTAAAAACATGATAAGACATAAATCTGCCCCTGGCTGCATGGTGGATAGCTGTGCCAATTGTTTCTCTTATCTCATGCCTGAATCACTCTGATGGTGTGGAAAGCTCTCCATCAAAGCACGCCCTCCTGCTTTGATATCTGAGGCAAGGCAAGGCAGTGACCCACTTGGGATCTCTCTAGCTCAGGGATCAGCAAACTTTTTCAGCAGGGGGCCGGTCCACTGATCCTCAGACCCTGTGGGGGGCCGGAAAATATTTTGGGGAGGAAAATGAACGAATTCCTATGCCCCACAAATAACCCAGAGATGCATTTTAAATAAAAGGGCACATTCTACTCATGTAAAAACATGCTGATTCCCGGCCCGTCCTCAGGCCGGATTTAGAAGGCGATTGGGCCGGATTCGGCCCCCGGGCCTTAGTTTGCCTACCCATGCTCTAGCTTAACTCCAGCATGGCAGCTCCCATGGGAAGAGCCTCACCGTTTTTGGGAGCAACACTCTGCAGCCTGAGGGAGCAAGCTGATGGGAGGTGGTAGAGGAGCACGGCTGCAAGTAGCGAGGGAGCCGAACCTCCGAATCCTGCCTCCATCTCGCTCACCCGTTTAAAACAGCAACGAAAACCCTTGCGTTTTTGTTGAGCGTTTTCCAGATAAACCCAACAGTATAAAAACGGTGTATATAAAACGCACAGAAAGGATCTCCTGAATAGGGGAGCTGTTATACCTTTCTGCTTGTTCTAGAGCCCTCCCACCTCCTCAAAGCTGGGGAAGTGCTATCTAGGCTTTGGGAAGGGAGTACAGTGGTACCTCGGGTTACATACGCTTCAGGTTACATACTCCGCTAACCCAGAAATAATGCTTCAGGTTAAGAACTTTGCTTCAGGATGAGAACAGAAATCGTGCTCTGGTGGCACGGCAGCAGCAGGAGGCCCCATTAGCTAAAGTGGTGCTTCAGGTTAAGAACAGTTTCAGGTTAAGAACAGACCTCCAGAACGAATTAAGTACTTAACCCAAGGTACCACTGTACTGTATGGGGCATCAAATGTTGCTGAAAGCCGCCATTGAGAGCTGCATGGGCTGCATGTAGGATTTTTCTTCCCTAGGTCAAGGGAGGAGAACCTGCAGCTCTCTGGATGTTGTTAGACTCCAACTCCCATCAGCCCAGATGTATGGCCAAAGGTCGGGGCGGAAGGGAGGTGTCGTCCACCAACATCCGGAGGACCACAGACTCCATAGCCCTTCCCTGGAGCCAGCTTACCTTCCTCCCCATCTCTTCACCCACACCTTCCAGACCTTATATTGTGACTGGAGTTGCTGGTGAAAGCACAACCCGCCATTTTGTACCATATAAACCGATAGAGAGCTCTGCTTAGGGCAGGTGTTATGTACTGAGCTGAATCTTAGAACAAAAGGATCCAGAATGCAGCAGTCTGATTGGCCTGCAGGAGCGGCCAATCAGGCTTCTGGAGGAAGTGAGTCCACAACCTGATTGGTGTACGGGAGCAGCACAGAATTAGCCAATCACACAGGGCCCATTGTGTAAATAATAGCTAGACATTTTGGGGAAAGTTTCATTCATTACTACAAGCTGAATAAAGAGCATGAAATTCAACACTCGACTCCGAGTACGGTATATTTCAGCGGGGTTCCCCGAACTTGGGTCTCCAGCTATTGTCGGACTACAACTCCCATTATCCCTAGCTAGCATGACCAGTGGTCAGGGATGATGGGAATTGTAGTCCAACAACAGCTGGCGACCCAAGTTTGGGAATCCCTGGCTTAGGGGATGCCCCCCCTGCCCAATCTGTTCACAGCTGGGAAAGCCCCCCCCCCCAATCTCCAGTCTAGTCCTGGAACATATGTGGTAATGGGATGGGTAGGAGCTGGGAAGCTAGTTGGGGTGGTGAGGGCTAGTGGTTAGAGTTGTGGTTGATAGCCCAGATTTTTGGATTCTCAGGTAAGAGAATAGTCTCTTCTTATTGACAAGGGAGAGTATTCCCAAGCCTGCACATGAGGGGTGGGTTAAAACTGCTCAGACTTCTCGTACTTTTGAGTTACTACGCCAGATGTAATTGCCCTTCTTTCTGACGGCTCTCCTGTCACTCCCCTTAACTCTCTGGCAACAGAAAACTGTTGTCATGGCAGCCAAACCTTGGGCCTTGGCAATGTGCAGTGAGGTATGTGGTAAATTTTGTGCAGAAGGCCCACACCCCTCCTTTGGAAGCGATTCATCCATTTTCTCCCTTAGTGAAAACCAACACATATTATTTTTCCCTGGAGGGAGGGGATTCCAGATGTTTCTTGCCTGAAGCAGTGGAGCTGCTTTGGTTGTGGAGATTCCTTTTCCCAGCTGCCTTTTTTTTAAGGTTAATATCACGACATTATCTGTTTAAATCTTTTTTAAAGGATGGTTTATTTATTACAACCAAGGTTTTTCGAGTGGCTGCCAGGGTTCACACTAACATGTATGTGGTGGTTCAAAGCACCATGTAGTTTAGTAAGCCATGATTTAGCATTATGTGCAAATCAGGCCTGTGTGGTGGAGTGCAAATTGTAAAATGTGCTTCTTTTGGTATGTTTGCCTGGCATTGCCTTCATTTCCCCTGAGTACCAGAGAAAAGCTGTCCTTCTCTACTTTGAACCCTTTTCGAGATGAAAGGTTTTCTGGTTCTTTTATTTTATTTTGTGGTTTCGTTGCTGTTCTTGTACTTCCTTCATTGTATTTTATTGTTTTTACCGTTGTTGTAAACTGCAGTAAAGCTGGTGGCAAAATAATTGAAGCTGGTGGCAAAATAAATATCCCTTCAACTCAAATTGGAAAATAATAATAATAATAATTTCTTGTTCATTTACTCAGTGTATATTCTCCGGGTGGCTAACAGTGGAAATAAAGCATACATAAAAAAGGCAAAGCCATAAAATCTAAATACAGCGTAAAAACAGCAGCAGAGTATCAAACAAAAGTAGAAGCAAAGACGAACAAACTTCAGAAATATCTAAAGATCTATTATTATTATTATTTTATTATTCATTACATTTATATACCACTTTTACCTCACAAGGATCGCAAGGTGGTGTACATGGTTCTCCCCATTTCATTCTCACAACAGCCCTGTGAGGTAGGTTAGGCTAAGAGACAGTGACTGGCCCAAGGTCACCCAGTGAGCTTCATGGCTGAGACCTGGTGTCCTAGGTCCTAGTCCAATCCTATAATTTACTAGACAATTTCAATATTTAAAAGCCTGAGAAAATAAAAAAGGTGTTCACCTAGTACCAGAAGGTAAAGGTAGAAAGGTAAAGGACCCCTGGACGGTTAGCTCCAGTCAATGTTGGAATGAAATCACAACAGACGAGTAGCAGGTGTCATCGAGAGGCGTCTGCCGGGGCGAGCCCCGGGAACTCTCTTTTATTGAATATTACAAAACATTGCCACAGGTGTGCTTGTGGCTGATGGTTGATACAAACACAAAGAAACTTGTTGCTGATTGGTTAACATAAGTACAAGGCGGGAATTACATGTGGACATTAATCACCGATAGATTAAAGGCTGAGAAACGAAGCTGGAACTAGACAGGCATGAAACCTCCTAATTAAATTATAACTAAAGATTAATATGGCTAAAACAATTACTAATGATTGATCATAACATGAAAGAATATAATAAGTGAATTCCGTAGATGTGGTCAGCTGTGCATTAAGAACAGGTCATAGTGTCAGTCTAAGGAAATGAGAGAATGTCTTGGTCTCGGTACAAGCTGTGCAGTGTGTGCAAAAGGCAGGGGAAAGCTTATAAACAAGAGTTCCCAGAATGCAAGAGAAAAGAAGCAATGCTTCCCCATAATGCAGCAGTTATGTGCAGAGAGAGGACTTCCCTTTAAGTCAAAGGCGACTATGTGGTGCAACACGCATCTCGCTTTCAGGCCGAGAGAGGTGGCGTTGGTCCACAGACAGCTTTCCGGGTCATTTAGCCAGCATGACTAAACTGCTTCTGGTGCAACAGAACACCCTGACGGAAGCCAGAGAGCACAGAAACGCTGTTTACCTTCCCGCCGCAGTGGCACTTATTTCTCTACTTGCACTGGCGTGCTTTCAAACTGCTTGGTCGTCAGGAGCTGGGACAGAGCAACGGGAGCTCACCCTGTTGTGCAGATTTGAGCTGCCAGTTCCAGAACGACTAAAGTGAAGGTGACAGGCAAGGATCCTCTAGGGACTGTTATCCATAACTGCGGTGCCACCACAGAGAAGACCCATCTTTCTTTCACACCTCCTCAAGTTCTTCATTTATAGCGAGGGAACGTAGGCAACCTTTGCTATCTGTTTGGCCAGGTCTCAGCCAAATACACAATGACACTCACCTTTGTCATTGTGATGTCAGCCTTTTGCCAGGTAAAACTGCAATACTAGTGGAAGATATTCCAAGTCCCCAGAATGCAGTCCACCACCTAGTGCTGTTTTGTGCCATTTTAACTACCGGCACAATACCTTTCTGCCTTTTATGTGTAAGCCACCTTGAGTCCGTGTTAGGGTTGGGGGTCGAAGGCAGGGTATAAATAATAATTGTCAATGTATGAATTTGAGGGGTTTTCGATACAGGTTTAAAGGGTTGTGTTCATCCTCTCGTTCTCTCTCTTCTCTTAGCCAACAAGCTAGCACCCTCCCAAGATGGCGGAGGCTCACCAGGCTGTGGCGTTCCAATTCACGGTCTCTCCAGAGGGTATCGACCTCCAGCTGAGCCATGCAGCCCTCAAGGAGGTTTACCTCTCAGGCCTGCGGTCCTGGAAGAAGAAATTCAACCAGTTGCGGGTAAGATAGGGATAACGAATGTTATGTACTGAAGTTCTCACCCTGGGCCAGCAGGGGGATACTGTAGATAGTTCAGGTCCACATATGCAAATAAGGGATCGAAAGTGACGTTCAGTGATTGGATAGTTACAGAAAGTTGTTACAGTTACGTTGTACTGGAGCTCTATATAAGCAGGCTGGCTGAACCCTTCAGTTCAGTTCTGTTCTGGCCTGTGAATAAACAAGAGCTGTTTGAAGAATCGCTGTGTCGTCTGATATGTTCACCCACAACTTAACAACAAGCACCTGCTCAAAATGCTCTGGAATTAATTTGTATCTGAGAGATAGCTCCGTTGGTAGAGCATGAGACAGTCATAGCTTCTGGCCTTGTGTTGGGCAGAAAGATTCCTGTATTGCAGGGGGTTGGACTAGATGACTCTCTTGGTCCCTTCCAACTCTGCAGTTCTACGATTCGGTGACATTCATGTCTTGATAGCCCAGCTCTTAGTTTATTCTTGGGAACCCAACCCTTCCACGTTGGAGCCTTAGGAAGAATTAAACTGTAATCTAGGGAAGCCAAGGCAGTTGAAGGCCTGGGTTAGGCATGAGAGTAAGGCCTCCCAGGTTATCAGAAAGGACTTGAGTCCAGTAGGTTCGGGGTATGGTGCGAATGAAAGTTTGTTTGGCCAAATCGGAACAGGCGGTTCTGGGAGCCATTTTAGAACTAATCCTCAAGTCAAGGGTTTAACAGAGAGTGGAAAGTGCCCAAGTGCCCCCCACCCAAAGAGATCACGGTGCTTGTTCTTCAATAATTAAGGTTCAATAACATTGACAACCTGTTTCTTTTTAGTCAATAATCCATAAATTTATTGGGTGTCCTTGTGATGACGCCATCTCCATTTGTATTATGGAGGGATGACATACAGGGTTGTTGTAAGGATAAAAGAGAGCTATGAATTAGGAGGTCCTTGTTAAAATCGCATCTCCATCATGAACTCAGCAGGTGATCTTAGCAGTTCAGTTACCTGATTTGAAGATCATACTAAACCACAGTTTAGTTTGTTTCCCTCCCAGTACAGCAAAGACAGAAGCTGGTACTAATGAGCAGCTTGCTTGTACTTGTTAAGACTATGGTTTGTTCCTAACTATGGTTTAATGTGAAGGACATGCGAACAGGGCCCTAGTGTAAAATGATGTTTGATGCTGAGATGTAGCTTGGAAATTGAGTGTGGGTTGCTCGGAGCAAAAATGAGAGAGCCAGCTTATAAAATGTTGGGACCTGTTTAATTTGTTATAAGCAACAAGGAACATTAATCAGCATCCAACAGTTCAAAGCACATTCAATGCAGCTTACATTCTCAGAAAACAATGTGTTGGTTGATTTTTAGGGCTGAAATAGCTATGTTGTCAAGTATAGCCTTCCTGCTCTCCACAAATCCACACTGCTTCTTCAAGAAAAAGTGCACCCCAGCAGTTTTGCCAGGTGTTTGAGGGAAAGGAAGTGAGTTAGCAGCTTAGGGAACTGAGCAAAGTTCAGTCCATGTACCATATTTTCCAAAGAAAGGGAAATGTGCCTTCAAAACTACAGAAGATTTGACTCATGACGATAGCAGCAATCTGTTCACATTCATCTTTTTGTGACCTCTCCTAACAGAACAGTTTTGTGACAGGCGTGTATCCTGCCAGCCCATCCAGTTGGCTGTTCATGGTTACTGCCATCTTGGTAACCCAGTACTCTCGACTTGACCCCTCCATGGGCATGATTGGAAAGATCAAGGAACACCTGCCAGTCAGGTATGGAGATGGGAAGGGAGAAGGGTGGGAGTTGTGGATGAATCCATGAGGGGGAGGGAGACTAAAACTAAGGCCTGGTTTTCATACATTCTGGGAAATAATGGTTTCCTGCTACGAGAACAGGCGGCAGCACATCTCAGGCTTGTGTGAATTCTCCAACCCCTGTTGTCACCTTTCAAGCCAATGAGGAGGAAATGGGAGGCCTTTGCTTTTAGACAACCCCTTGTTTATGGTGGCCTCTGAAGTTACGAGAACTGTGGTTTGTTCACACTTACGAGAACTACCCAGAATCAAACTGTGGACTCACTTCCCATCTTGTCCTGAAAACATTGTTTAAACAAACTACATTTCTCTGTGTTTAGACATGACGGGGTACTATGGTTTGTTTAAAATTGGAAGTAGGTGCTTCCAAACTCCTTCTCCTGGAGAATGAGAGAGTAAGACTGGGGAGCCTACAAATTCGGGGCTTGTTATTCACATAGTGGGAAATCATGGTTCCATGTTATTTTGAATGGTTTTCTTGGAGGGTTGCTTCAAAACCACTCTCAAACGCAGTCCAGGGATGTGTCCATGTCAAACACATTGGAAAGAGTGCATTTTGTTGATACTGGAAGTTGCCCTCAGGTCAGAAACACTTGGGTACTGCCAGGGTCCTTTTGGCCAGAGGTGTTGTGGTTGGGAGACAATTTTCTAGTGACAAAAGAGTCCTCTTGAGGTGTTCAGTGTGAACACGTGAAGGGATTTTCATGCTTGAATAGGATAGCCCCACATATTCTAGCCATGGTACCATGGAATCAGCCTCAAGCCTGAAGAGGGCCTGGCTTGTCAGGGAACTGCCATCGGAGGGACAGGTGGTGGAAGGGCTCACGGAGGTTGGGAGAGACCCAGCAGCGGAAGCAGGAACCAGCAGGGGGAGAGGTGGGTCTCTGAGGGAAAGCGAGCAAGAGGGAGGGCTCAGGGACACGTCCAGCGAGAACAGTGGGGAGGTTTCTGGACCTCCCATAGGGAGACCCACTCCTCGCCGGAAACTGTCACGCCGTGAGTCCAGAAGACGTGTTTCCGTTAAGGAGCTTTTATGTTGGAAGCGATTCCGAAAGCAGCCACTGTCGGAATCTGCGAGTGACTAAGAGGAGCCATGTCTGAGGGGCTCCGTCACAGACAGAGGTTTGTGGACTTGAACAAACTCTGAGGGACTACGATTTTACGCACAAGCAGCCCATCATCCCATCACATGGCTCATGTAAGGATGTATGCACCTAGGGTTCCTTCTAAGGGGATAACATCTCTGATTGGCAGCAGGCTTTGGAAAGTACATTACTTCATTGCCAAAACAATGGCCTCTTGCTTGGATGACTTTAGAAAAACATATGGAGGATAGTTCTGTCTTGCATTAACATGATGGAATCTCCATATTCACAGAGAGGGGGCATTTGATTGGCGGCTTTTGGAGAGAGATGACTTGCTGAGACGGACCTTTAGTTTAAAACAGCAAGTCCACATTTTAAACCCTTAAGCATTTGTGTGCATGTGCGTTAGTCTGGAGACATCAGACTAGAAGACAGAATTAGGTTTTCTTCTCTTGTTTTAATTTTAAGGCCTGTACGTTTTTCTCCCTCTCCCTCTCCCTCTCTCTTCCTGCCCTTCCCCACCATATTGTCCTCAGTGACTACCTGTCAGATCAAGGCCTGACAGTCCTCAGTGCCCTGGCTTTTTCCACAGGGCTGTGGCTGGCCCTCATCGTGACCATGCGTAGCATTCTCAAGATGCTGCTGTGCTACCATGGCTGGATCTTTGAGGAGCACGGCAAGATGTCCAACACCACCAAAATCTGGCTGGTATGTATCGCAGAAGAAGGTACACTATTGGGAAGCAGGCTGAGAGAAGGGGAGCATGCTGCGTAGGGCTGGGCGATATCTGGTTTTCAACATTGTGGTAGATCACCAGCTAAGCCGATATGTCACAATGTACGAAATAAGGATGGAGCTATGTAGAGGCATTGGCTGGCTTCATGGTTTTTTCTGCATCATGATTTTTGCCTGCACGGTGTAGTGGTTAAGAGCGGTGGACTTGTAATCTGGTGAACTGGGTTTGCTTCCCCGCTCCTCCACATGCAGCTGCTGGGTGGCCTTGGGCTAGTCACACTTCTCTGAAGTCTCTTAGCCCCACTCACTTAATAAAGAATTTTTTTATCCCCCCCCCCCAAAGAGCAAAGAAGCCAAGACAGCGAGCGGGATCCATCCCGCTGGCTGTCTTGGCTTCCTCTTTAGCCATGCGCAACCTCTCCAGCCAGGAGAGGCTGCGCGCAGCTTTGGCAGAAGCCAAGACAGAGAGCGGGATGGATCCCGCTTGCTGTCTTGGCTTCGTTTTTAGCCGTGGGGCTGGGGAAGCCCAACCTTCCCCCGACCCCAGCTCCCAGAACAGGCAGCTATCCGCAAGCCTTCCAAGCGCAGCGGGAACTCCCGCCGAGCTCCAAAGGCTTGCGGATAGCTGCCTGAAGCCTGGAGAGCGAGAGGGGTTGGTGCGCACCGACCCCTCTCGCTCTCCAGGCTACAGCGAAAGCCTGCATTCACTCCATAGGACGCACACATATTTCCACTTCATTTTGGGAGGGGAAAAAGTGCGTCCTATAGAGCGAAAAATACGGTACATCATGGGTGGAGAGGCTGCATGCATCAGCCCCACTCCTAAAGTCTCTGTCTCTACTAGCTCCACCCTGGACTTAATGCATGGAGTGGGGCGGTTTCAAGGAGGATTCTAAGCATTTTTTCCTGGGTGGCAGCGAGAAGAAGAAGAAGAGTTTGGATTTGATATCCCGCCTTTCACTCCCCTTCAGGAGTCTCAAAGCGGCTAACAATCTCCTTTCCCTTCCTCCCCCACAACAAACACTCTGTGAGGTGAGTGGGGCTGAGAGACTTCAGAGAAGTGTGACTGGCCCAAGGTCACCCAGCAGCTGCATGTGGAGGAGCGGAGACGCGAACCCGGTTACCCAGATTACGTGACTACCGCTCTTAACCACTACACCACACTGGCGAGAGAGGCAGCGCCATGAAGGCGTTGGGCACCAAAGCAGTTGGGAGATGCCTCCCCACTCCTAAGTGCCCAACACCACCTCTCTATCGTATGCACATCTTTGCTCCTTATCATGTTGTTGCAAAGTCCCGTTTCTATTACTTTGTGTCTCAGCTGAAGAAGAAATCTTCTGGGGAAATTGTGTACTGTGGACAGGTTTTGGAGAAGGCTCCATTGAAGGTGGAAAATTTTGGTATCTGGCTGCGCTATGATTCTTGTAGCGGAACTCATAGCTGTTACACAGTGCTATCGCGATATGGGAGCCCGTCACAGAGCTTGTGCTCACTCAATTCAGATCATGAAGGTTGAAGAGATCGCTGCTAGCAAGTGCAGCAGACCAGCTGTCAAGCAGTTCCATGATTCCCAAATCAAGTTCCCTCTGCCAAAATCAAGTTCCCTCTGCCATGATTCCAAAATCAAGTTCCCTCTGTCGTCAACACAAGCCACGCTTCACCATTAAAGGACCAAACACGTTCTTCTAAATGCAGACTTGGTTCATTTGCTCTGAGTTTCAATAAAGTTTTTTTGGGGCGGGAGGGGGAAAAGGAGGAATCTAAGCATTCTCTGCTGAGTGCATTTAGGTCCTGATAGTAGGGAGAATTCTAATTATGTTCACCTGAGTGATCAAAGAATCCTCTTTCAGACTTTGTGGCTCCACATTTCCCCCCTTTTTCCTTTATTTTTATCTCACACAATTTTCCCATGGAAACTCAAGGACACTCACAAATCCGTAACACAGTACAGTGGTGCCTCGCAAGACGAAAAGAATCCGTTCTGTGATTCTCTTCGTCTAGTGGATTTTTCGTCTTGCGAAGCAAGCCCATTGAAGGATTAGCGGATTAGCGCTATTAGCGGCCTTTAGTGGCTTTTAGCGGCTTATCTGCTGATCGGATCAGCTGATAAGCGGCTTAGAAAAAGGGGGGAAGGGAAAAAAACCAGCAGGAACTCGCAAGACATTGTCGTCTTGCGAAGCAAGCCCATAGGAAATTCGTTTTGCGAAGCACCTCCAAAACGGAAAACTCTTTCGTCTAGCGAGTTTTCCGTCTTGCGAGGTATTCGTCTTGCGGGGCACCACTGTAGTATAAAGTGCATTCTTTCTCTCCCTCCCCCCCCATCACAGGCTTTGGTGAAAATCTTTGCTGGGCGGAAACCCATGCTATACAGCTACCAAGCCTCGCTGCCTCGCTTGCCTGTTCCAGCCCTCAAGGACACCCTGCAGAGGGTGAGTGCGGTTTTGTTTACCCTTTCCTGCTGTGATTCGAGGATGCAAAAAAAATTAGTACCTGCCGCTGCTTTCCTAGCACATCAGGCTAAAAGTGGAGGATTGAACGTTTGGATCAGGCACCCCAAAACTCGGTCCTCCAGATGTTTTGGGACTACAACCCCCATCATCACTAGCTAACAGGTCCAGTGGTCAGGGATGATGGGAATTGTAGTCCCAAAACATCTGGAGGGCCGAGTTTGCAGGTGCCTGGTTTGGGTACTTTCTGATACGAAGCCTCTGCACTCCTTTTCCCTCTCTCTGAATGGCTGCACATTCTTTTTTAAAAATAATTTTTATTCATTTTTAAACATATTAATTGTCATACATACCACAAAGTTTCACATCCTATACAATCTTTTTGGACTTCCATCAGCACCTCTGATGGACCCCCCCCCCATTTTTATCATTTCTTCTGCATTTCTTAAATTCATATTGCCTTTAATTATCTTAACTAACGTCTTCCTTTTTATCCAATTATGCAATAATTCAAATTATTAACCTCACAAAACTTCTTGCAAACCTACAAATGTAATCTGGTCATCACAATTACTTTTCAAATAGTCCGTAAATTTACACCAATCTTCTGTGAATCTCTGGTCCCACAGGTTTCGAAATCTTCCTGTTAGTTTGTCTAATTCTGCATAGTCCATCAATTTTATCCTCCAATCTTCTTTTGAATGGCCACACATTCACGGCGACCTTGGTTTTCAGTTCTATGGGGTTTTCCTGTTGAAAGGGCCTTTGCAGAGGATTGCCCAAGAAAAAGCAACGCACAACAGCCGTTGTTCTCTCTAGAATGTGAGGCTGTGAGCAAGAGCAATTGCAGAACCCATACCGAACATGGCCTCCTCCTAATCCCATAATTCTCTCGCCCCACTAGTTTCTCGAGTCCGTACGACCCCTGAAAACAGACACCGAGTTCCAGCGAATGGCAGGTCTCGCCCGTGACTTTGAACGGACCCTGGGGCCGCGCTTGCAGTGGTACCTGAGACTTAAGTCTTGGTGGGCATCTAACTATGTGAGTGGTCCCTTAAATGGGATTTCGGGGCAGGGCGGGGGCAGCTCCTTCAGCTGTGTTGTGCTGCGCATGGAGAACGTGTGGGTCTTTTTAATTCTCCTTTTCGAACCTCATACCTTGCCCAGGTGAGTGACTGGTGGGAAGAGTACGTCTATCTCCGTAGCCGAGGTCCCCTGATGGTAAATAGCAACTATTACGGCATGGTGAGTTTCAAGACACTGGGAAAAGAATGTTTTTGGGTGGGGAGGGAAGGGGTGCTTCTCTTTAGTCTCTGCTGACACACACACACCCTTTCTGTATACAATTTTTTTTTAAAAAAAATATTTATTTGGTTTTTCAGATTAAAATTTTACAGTCCAGCATGCAACATAAAAACAAAATTCCAAGGAATCTCTTGGGCTTCCCTCTTGCCCTTTGTGGGCCCCACTGTTAATCTTTTATAATAATCCAAATCTTTTATCTCTCCATTGTCTCCAAAATTCACCATTAAACTACAGTGGTACCTCGGGTTACAGATGCTTCAGGTTACAGACTCGACCAACCCAGAAATAGTAGCTTGGGTTAAGAACTTTGCTTCAGGATGAGAATAGAAATCTCGCAGCATTGGTGTGGTGGCAGTGGGAGGCCCCATTATCTAAAGTGGTACCTCAGGTTAAGAACAGTTTCAGGTTAAGAACAGACCTCTGGAACGAATTAAGTTCTTAACCAAAGGTACCACTGCACAAGTGATATTCCAATCCTACTAACGATTTTAACTGTTTACAATGGTCTTTAAGATAAATTACAAATTCCCCCCATTCATTATTAAAATTTTGGTCTTCCTGATTTCTGATTCTTCTGGTCATTTTAGCCATTCTGCCATAATCCGTCAATTTGATCTGCCATTCTTCTCTGGTCAGGACTTATTTCCATCTCTGAGCCAATAACATCCACACAGCCGTGGTCGCATACATACCATATATTTTGCTCTATAAGACTCACTTTTTCCCCTCCTAAAAAGTAAGGGGAAATGTGTGTGCGTCTTATGGAGCGAATGCAGGCTACGCAGCTATCCCAGAAGCCAGAACAGCAAGAGGGATCACTGCTTTCGCTGCACAGCAATCCCTCTTGCTGTTCCGGCTTCTGGGATTCAGAATATTTTTTTTCTTGTTTTCCTCCTCCTAAAACTAGATGCATCTTATGGTCTGGTGCATCTTATAGAGGGAAAAATACGGTAAATAAAATTTTTTGCTCCATTGGGATTTCAGCACCTAGAATTCCTAAAAGAAAGGCTTCGGGTTTTAAAGAAAAGATTACTTTAAACATTTCCCACCTCCCAACTCATTACATATCATTTCCCAAAATTATTTTACTACCTTACGTTTCCACCACGTATGATAAAAGGTGCCTTCTTTTTCTTTGCATTTCCAGCATACATTTGACCCCGTTTTATAAATTTTTGCTAATTTACTAGGAGTTAAATACCAACGGTACATCATTTTCATAGAATTTTCTTTCAACGTATAACATGCTGTGAATTTTAACTTTCTGCGTACCTTATTTATTTATTTATTTATTTATTTATAGGATTTCATTTACGTAACCCCAACCCCGATCCAGGCAGCTCGTGCTGGGAATCTCGTCTACGCCATGTTGCTGTACCGACGGAAACTCGCTCGGGAAGAGATCAAACCGGTAAGTGAGATCAAAGTATATGATGGGATGGGAGGGCACACCCAGTAGGTAGTGTCAACTCCCTCTCCCTAAATGGGGAACTGGAAGTCAGATTGAGAAGTAGGATGAATGGGGTGCTGTCAACTTGTTGGGATGTGTGTGTGTTTGTGTGTATAGGATAGAAGCATAGCAGGTGCCTAGTTGGCTAGTGTAGCTTTATAAACCCAGACCATACCCATACCTTTGAAGCACTCTTGTAGCACTGCAACAGTCGTAGCCTCCTCCAAAGAATCCTGGGAACTGTAGTTTTTAAAGGGTGCCAAGAGTGGTTAGGAGAACCTCAACTAACTACAGTTCCCAGGATGTTGTGGGGGAAGCTGTGGCCATTAAAGTGGTACAAGGGTGCTTTTATTGCTAGTGCACTTCACTTTGTTAAACCACCCTTCCCCTGCATTAAATTGCACCTTACATTGCTGTAATGGTTCTAGGGGTTGCTCGTGCGTAAGTTGCCGCCACTCCTGGCTAGGTTACCTGGTTGAACCCTTTCTGTCTGGACAGCCACTCGCCTGTGGCTGTCTCAATCGCTGGCAGAATCCGTCAGTGGGCGTTTCTTGAACTTCTTCCAGCAAAGAAGTTCTTTGACGCCAAGTCTCCTCCTACTCTCCCTGCGTGGAAGTCTTCTGCGCAGGGAGGGTGTGGGCAGCGGAGTACCCATACTCTCTCTGCTGGTCTCCGGCGAGGAGTCTTGGAGGCTCCTCTCCGATTCCCCCATCTGCCCCCCTTCTCCACTGGTGTTACGCTGATTTCCTTCCCCAGCAGATGGGCTGCCTCTCTCCCTACTGGGACCCTCTCCGGCATCCCTCTGGAGCCTTCCCTCCACCTCTAGCTCCGATGGCAGTTCCCTGACAATTGCAATGGAATGCAGTTAGCTTCTTCTCCTTGTTTTCTCTTCCTGGTCCAATGCTGTGAGTGGCTGAGCTTGCAGAAGGAGCAAGCAGGATCAAAGACAAGAACTTGGGGTGTGGCAAAGTGTAGTTATAGAATGTTTTGTTGGCTTCGTAAGATGGACTAAGACTACTGGGCTAGCAAACACCAGCGTTGCTGGCTGTGGCATAGCAACAGCCCATAGAGTTGCTCTTTATTTAATATTCTTGCATCCCACCCGTTTTCCAAGGAGCTCAGGAAGCTGAGCTGAGAGACAGTGACTTGCAAAAGGCACTGGGCATACAGTCTGTATGGAGTACCCTTCCAGCTTGAGGGCTCTTATGCCATTTTGGGCAGCCTCCCAGAATGGGCTGCATGTGATAGGTGGGCGGGGCCAGAAGCAAAAGTGGGCAGGACAACATATGCAAATTTTACCTTTGTGCACTAGGCTTTGTTTCTGCACACAGCCCTCTCTATCCTTCCTCTGTAGAAGCAAAAGGCGTTAGAGTTCAAGGATGTGGTCTAGCCAAGTCAAAACACTCAGGGGGGTGAAGCAGGGCCAGCAAGGAGTGTGGCTTCTGGAAAGTTCAGAGAGCGAGATAGTGTGTCCTAGAGGGCCACATTCAGCCCCTGGGATAAAGGAATCCATATTCCTACACCAGGCATAGGCAAACTCGGCCCTCCAGATGTTTTGGGACTGCAACTCCCATCACCCCTAGCTAACAGGACCAGTGGTCAGGGATGATGGGAGTTGTAGTCCCAAAACATCTTGACGGCTGAGTTTGCCTATGCCTGTCCTACACCATTGCCTCACCATAGGCCTAATAGCAACTTTGAGGTCTTATCTTGATTGGCAGCATGGTGGGGGGCGGGGGGAGGACAAAACACCCTCCCTCCAGCGCTCCCAATCTGGTGCAAAGCAGATTCCCTCCACCGTGAGTGTTTTGCGTTGACCCTTAAGTCCAGCCCTCTTCTCCACTGTGATTGCTTTGGTCTTTCGGAAGCAGGCAGCACAGAAACAGGGCAGAGGGGCTACTGACCGGCTTATACATGAACCCAAAGCTGCCAGTATTATGCCTGAGGTTTCCCACCTGGGTAGAGAGCAAGCTTTGCCCTAGGTGCTGTGTACAATGGTCTGCTTGCCAGTCATGCTACTAGAGCCAGTGTGGTGTAGTGGTTAAGAGCGGTAGACTCGTAATCTGGTGAACCTGGTTCGCTTCCCCGCTCCTCCACATGCAGCTGCTGGGTGACCTTGGGCCAGTCACACTTCTCCGAAGTCTCTCAGCCACACTCACCTCACAGAGTGTTTGTTGTGGGGGAGGAAGGGAAAGGAGATTGTTAGCCGCTTTGAGACTCCTCAGGGTAGTGATAAAGCGGGATATCAAATCCAAACTCCTCCTTCTAATCAAAGCTACACACATGCAGCGGCGTAGCGTGTGTTGTCAGCACCCGGGGCAACGCAAGTAATTTGCGCCCCCTAACCCGGGGCAAGGCACGTAATTTGCGCCCCCCCTAACCCCTAACCTGCGAGTTGCCGCTGGCGCTGCCGCCCAAACGACGCCGCTTGCCCGGAGGAGGAGGGGGGCAGAGAGGCGAGGAAAATGCAACGGCCCAGCAGCTGCAGCAGCAGCGGCGGAGGCGGGGCTGTGAGAAGGGGCTGCCTGGCACGTCCTCCGCGGCGAGCGCTGAGAGCCGCTGCCTGCCGGGCGCCTTCAGCCCGGTCACGCGCACAGCTCGTCGGTTCCGCGAGACATGTGGCTCTGCTACAGCCTGCGCCCGAGGCTCTTCGGCGACTCCGGAGGCAGCGAGCGCGCCCCCCCAGATGTTGCGCCCGGTGCGGCCTGCCCCCCTGGCACCCCCCACGCTACGCCACTGCACACGTGTGAGCATGCATTTGCAGTTTCCTCTTTCTTAGTATCTGGCCTGGAATTCCCACATGTTTTATAATTCCAGCCCTCCTTTTAAGAAATGTATTTACGTCTGGATTTTTAATTTTTTGTTAAGTTCCCCAACCAAGCTAGGTTCACTGAGTGTCTTAAAAATAACCGCAGATCTCTTCCATGTTTGGTTCCCTAACCCCTGCATCTAAACCTGAGCTTGCCTCCCATCTGAAAACAGAACATCACCCCAAATTCCTTCATCCCCATCTGTGCGGCCCAATGGGAACGTCTCTTCAATACCACCCGGTTGCCTGGGGTGGGGAAGGGTAAGTGAATCAGGAGGTATTATGAAACACCCCGCCCCCCCACCCACTGTGGGGCCTTTTGCAGGGCGAGTCTGCTTCATGGTGTCTCTTGGTGGGTTTTCTGACCTAGCCCAGGTACTAACACCTTTTTTCAACACTTTATATTTCTGGGATTTCAGCTTACAGCAAGGATCTATTGCACCCTGTCTTGCCTGCAGCCTGTGGGTTACAAAATCAGGAATGCCACCCTGGAATTTGCAATCTGAGCTTTGCCTACCCGGTTCAGTTCCGTGTCGGAAGGACTTTCAGTGTTGCTCAAAGCTGATGGCTGCCCTCCTTATTTTTCTTTCTTTCTTCCCCAAGTCATTTGGCTGGCGCATCTCCTTGACTGCTGCTCTTTCTGAATCTCTCTCTTTCTCTCTCTTCACTTCCCACGCCTCTCCAGCTGATGATTCAAGGCGGCCTTCCCATGTGCTCAGCTCAGTACGAACGCATGTTTAATACAACGCGTGTCCCAGGCATGGAGGGAGGTAGGATCCTCTCGCAACCCTTGCTTCCCTTCCCTGACATCATCACCCCAAAGTATCCACACTCATTGTTACCTGTGGTGCTGGGAAGAACTCACCATTCCTATTTAACCCTCTCTGTAACCTTAACTGTTACAAGAAGAGATGCGGGTGGCGCTGTGGTCTAAACCACCCAGCCTCTCGGGCTTGCCAAACAGAAGGTCAGCAGTTTGAATCCCTGTGACAGGGTGAGCTCCCATTGCTCTGTCCCAGCTCCTGCCAACCTAGCAGTTTGAAAGCATGCCGGTACAAGTAAATAAATAGGTACCACTGTGGCAGGAAGGTAAATGGTGTTTCCCTGCTCTCTGGCTTCCGTCACAGTGTTCCATTGCACCAGAAGTGATTTAGCCCCATAGTCGCCTTTGACTGGATGTAACCATCCAGGAGTTCTTTACCTTACCTTTTACAAGGAGAAGGGAATCTAGTTAACCTCCTGGCAGGGGCATCCTGGGGATGGGAAAACAGATGCAGGGCAATGTCTTCCATTGCCCACCTTCCGCCAAGCAGCAGAGATGATTTCAAAGGGCAAGAACGTTCCACCTCTTTTAGGTTGCTCCATCAGTAGAGCAGGAGACCCTTAGTCTCAGGGTTGCAGGTTCGAGCCCCACGTTGGGCAAAAAGATTCCTACATTGCAGGGGGTTGGACTAGATGACCCTCGCGGTCCCTTCCAACTCTACAATTCTATGGTTCTAAGTTGGGGAGAACTCTCCCAGGACTTTTGTGTAGGCAAAGTTGTAGAAGACAAAGTTGGCGGATGGGAGACCCGAGTCAGAATGGGTGGCACTGAAGCAGGTGGCATTAGAATAGATCACCAAGTGGAATTTAGGGTGAAGGTGGGAGAATCTGGCCTGGGGATAGTCTGCCAACATCGGGTGCCAGGGTGGTGATTCTCTAATGTCGTCTAGAAACAGTAAAACGAAGATTAGCCAGATTAGGCTATGTTCTACCTCGGCTGCCTAAGGCAGTAGGCCTCTCCGAATACCAGCCACTGGGAATCACAAGTGGGGAGAGCACTGTTGCAGTGGGGCCTGCCTTCTTCTGGGCTTCCCTTCGGCATTTGGTCAGCCATGGTGAGAGCAGAAGGCTGGCCAGCAATGGGTCGTTGGCCTGACCCTGCAGGGCTCTTCTTATGCTATTAATGTCCCTCGGCAAACAAGGCTGTGGCTGGTGCCTCCCAAAGTGCCTGTACCCTCTGAGAGCAAATGCTGGAAGCTAGGCCTAAGGTCTCTGTGCCCATCCTTAAAATCTGTAATATTCGTACACAAAACTGGCACACCGGCCCCCTACGTCCCACAGTGATTGCTTTGACTGCCCCCCATCACAAGGACAGGGGACAAGCAGAAAGATTGGCTCCTTATTTGTGGTTGTTATTTTACTTACTTATTAAATTTACATACTGCCCTTCATCAAGAGATCTCGTGGCAGTTCACCACAGAATAAAGTACAAGATCAAACACAAGTAAATAATTAAACCGAAACAACAAAACAATCACCCTCCCCTCCTTTCCCACAGACACATTTAAAAGGGCTGTAGAATATTAATCAGCCAAAGGCCTGGTTGAAAAGGAACGTTTTCAGCTGCTGCCTAAAAATACTATTATTATTATTATTATTATTATTATTATTATTATTATTATTATTATTATTGGGGGCAACCGTCTTGAAGGAAGTTTACACCCAAGGAGGGTTTGGGGCCAGGCGGCGCTTTGCAGGAACTCAAATGGGAACAGTCTTTGGGAAGGGGGACGTACGATTTGCGATGGTTCAAAACCATTTTTTTGGACACAGGTGTTTTTAACACCCAGGTGGCTTCATTTGTGGCATTAAATCAAATGGGCAACCAGGATTTGCAAAGAGGAAGCCAGGCACCAGCTTCAGCCTTGTCTTGATTGTGTGGGGCACCCCACACCATCGCACCCTCACCTTAGAGTGCTGCTATACTACTTTAATAATATGGCTCCCCCCCCAAAGGAATCCTGGGAACTGTGGCTGGTTAAGGGTGCTGGGAGAGGTCTCCCTAAGTGTATGGTGTGAATGGTCCTCTGGGAATCTGATCTGAGGCTGCAGAACTCTCCTGATGTGATGCTCCTCGCTCCATAGACACCATCCAGCACCTGAGGGATAGCAAGCACATTGCAGTGTACCATGCTGGCCGCTTCTTCCGGGTCTGGCTATACCACAACGGGAGGCTGATGCGCCCACGCGAGCTTCAGGCACAGTTTCAGCAGATCCTAGATGACCCCACACCTCCTCTGCCTGGCGAGGAAAAACTGGGTGCCCTGACTGCAGCTGACAGGTGAGCCTAAACTCCCTTCACTTGACTCTGGTCACACAAGACTTTGGTCAACCCAAGTGATTTGGGGCGGGCGGGAACTTGAGACATACTTAGCCTTCCCTGATATTCCTCCGCACTACCCTGTTAATAAGGGACGTGGCTGGCGCTGTGGGTTAAACCACAGAGCCTAGGACTTGCCGATCAGAAGGTCGGCGGTTCGAATCCCCGCGACGGGGTGAGCTCCCGTTGCTCAGTCCCTGCTCCTGCCAACCTAGCAGTTCGAAAGCACGTCAAAGTGCAAGTAGATAAATAGGTACTGCTCCGGCAGGAAGGTAAACCGTGCGCTGCTCTGGTTCACCAGAAGTGGCTTAGTCATGTTGGCCACATGACCCGGAAGCTGTACACCAGCTCCCTTGGCCAATAAAGTGAGATGAGCGCTGCAACCCCAGAGTCGGTCACGACTGGACCTAATGGCCAGGGGTCCCTTTACCTTTACCCTGTTAATGTCTACAGTTTAAAGTGTTGTTGACCTATAAAGCCCTTAACAGCTCAGGATCACAATACCTCAAGGACTGTCTCTCCCCACATGAACCTACCTGGACCCTGAGATCAACTTCTGAGGCCCTTCTTCGTGCGCCTCCTCCACAAGTGGAGTGTGGCAACACAAGAATGGGCCTTTTCTGTGGTGGCTCCATTTGTGGGATGCTCTGACCAGGGAGGCTCCCCTAGGCATCAGGCGAAAACATTTCTCTTCAACTAGGAGTTTGGCTGATTAAGATTCTATGACTTTTTAAGTGTTTTTGTGGAAGGGGATTATTGGTTTGTTTTTGTTTTCTTGTATATTTTGTAGTCTCGTTTTCTATTTTTCGGTTGTGAACTGCCCCGGAACCTTTGAGTGAAGGACGATAAGCAAATGTTAATAATAATAATAATAATAATAATAATAATAATAATAATAATAATAATAATAAATAATAATAATAATACAGTGGTACCTTGGGTTACATACGCTTCAGGTTACATACGCTTCAGGTTACAGACTCCGCTAGCCCAGAAATAGTGCTTCAGGTTAAGAACTTTGCTTCAGGATGAGAACAGAAATAGTGCTCCGGCGGTGCGGCAGCAGCAGGAGGCCCCATTGGCTAAAGTGGTGCTTCAGGTTAAGAACAGACCTCCAGAACGAATTACCGTATTTTTTGCACCATAACACTCACTTTTTTCCTCCTAAAAAGTAAGGGGAAATGTCTGTGCGTGTTATGGAGGGAATGCCTACGGGTGGCATGCCTACGGATTTTCCTCCTCTAAAAACTACGTGCGTGTTATGGTCGGGTGCGTGTTATAGAGCGAAAAATACGGTAAGTATTTAACCCGAGGTACCACTGTAATAATAATGATGATGATGATGATGATGATGATGATGATGATGATGATGAATGGGCCACCTGTTGCCATTCAGATGTTTGAGTCCAGTCAGGAATAAGGAAAAAACTTTTAACTGCCCATATGTTACCAAGCCAAACTTAGGGCCTTTATATTAATTTACAAAGCCTGTAACATATTGGGTCCCGCATTCAGCTTGATCATTGAGATCTGCTGGTGGAATACTGTTACTTTATTCAATGAGTTTCACGAAATGCTGCAGACTTTGGGTGGGGGGAAAGAGAGGATGGAGATAGAGTGGTTTTTAGATTCCAGGTGATGGGCAATGATTTCCCACCTGCTGCCATCAAGCCAGTCAGTTATCCACCCGAACTGGCAGTCCCGTGACAGGCAGACCTCCCCAAGTCATGGTTCCCTTAACTTTTTGCAGAGACCCCTGGGCCCAGGCCCGCCAAACCTACTTCCGGTCTGGGGTGAATGAGCAGTCGCTGAGCATAGTGGAGAAAGCTGCCTTCTTCGTCACCCTGGACACCAGCGAGCAGGGGCTGCAGGGACCCAATCCAAGTCAGGCGCTGGATGCCTACTCAAAGTCCCTTTTGCACGGGCGCTGCTGCGACAGGTGGGTGCTCCCTGGGCTGCCTAAAATTGCATCGCATGCTCTTTTGTCTCCATCCTGCAAGTACAGTGGTGCCTCGCAAGACGAAATTAATTCGTTCCGCAAGTCTCTTCGTCTTGCGGTTTTTTCGTCTTGCGATGCACGGTTTCCCATAGGAATGCATTGAAAATCAATTAATGCGTTCCTAGGGAAACCGCTTGCCAGGCTGGCGGTGCGGAGAAGGGCTTTTCTCCGCACCGCAAGCCTTCAGGACAGGTACGGGAACAGAGGGGAAGGCGCGCAGCGCTTTCCCTCTGTTCCCGGGGCTTGCGTGGGAGGAGGGTTTTTCCTCCCCGCCACCAACATTCAGAACAGCATTCTGAATGTTGGCGGTGGGAAGGAAAACCCTCCTGCCACCCCAAGTCTTCAGGAAAGCCATCCGATGCCGCGCGGGGGGGGAGGAGGCTCCCCCCCGCCCGGCATCGGAGCTTCGTTCCGATGCCACGCGGGGGGGGAGGAGGCTTCCCCCCCCACCCGGCATCGGAGCTTCGTTCCGATGCCGCGCGGGGGGGGAGGAGGCGTTCCCCCCCCGCCCGGCATCGGAGCTTCGTTCCGATGCCGCGCGGGGGGGAGGAGGCGTCCCCCCCCCGCCCGGCATCAGAGCTTCGTTCCGATGCCGCACGGCGGGAGGAGGTCCGAGGACAGTGGGGAAGACACGCTGCGCTTCCCTGCTGTCCCGGAGATTTCCCTATGGGCTGTCGTCTTGCGAGGCAAGCCCATAGGGAAATTCGTTTTGCGAAGCGCCTCCAAAACGGAAAACCCTTTCGTCTAGCGGGTTTTCCGTCTTGCGAGGCGTTCGTCTTGCGGGGTACCACTGTACTACCCACTTCATAGGGCTTCATAGTGTCCCTGACAAAACACACACACACACACACACACACACACACACACACACTTCATGCAAGAGAACTTTACTTTTTCTTTGACAGGGTTTTAGCCCACTGGGTCAAATCGCCATCTCTCCACCGGCACCTGGAGTTAACAGAACTGGAGAGGGTTCTGATGTAAATGCTATAAGGCAGATTAGCTCTCCTTTTTGTTGGGATGGATTTGGCAGGTAGGGTAGGGTGTATTATTTATGAATTCTCCTTCCTCTTACTTGAGTAAGTTTAGTGTCTAGTTTAACAGAGTTAAAAAATATATACCATCCTTTGCAGCATAAAACACGGAAACTTGTGACAAAGCTGTGTAGCTTTCTATAATTATCCAGGGTGCCTTTGGCAGACTGGATTACCCCACTAAACAAAATAAGAAGACAGAAGTCTGTAATGTAAAAATGTAAAAATAGTGTTTACTTACATGAAGTTGATTCAAGCAGAAAATAGCAGTGAAACAAGTCAGGCAAAATGTCTTTCTATGTTACAAAATACATGGTTTGGGTCAAAGATGGTGCCTCCCCTCAAGAGGGCACAGACCCTGTATCCTATCCCTACAGCTACATGACAAAAAAAGAGACTGTTCCTCAGATGGGAGGAAGTGGTAAGAATTATCTTCATATTTTTACCCGTCTTGCCTGGGCAAACAGAGGATATGACCTCACAGAGTGCCCTCTCTAGGAATGCACAAGGAACTCCATGTGTCCTAACCCTTTGTTCACCTAGCAAACAAATTTTCTGTTTTGATTGGAGCATCATTTTCTCACTCTGTAGTCCGTCTCTTTCGATTACTCCTCCTTTCTTTTACATGGGATGACTAGAGCATTCACATGGTTCTTTCTCTGCTGTCCCCCCACTTCGAGAGAACCAGCCAGGGGTCCGTAAGGCTGGGTGTGTTTGACTCATGATCAGGCTCTCTTGATTCCCTTTTCCCGGGAGACCTCACAGGCATATTTGGGTGGCAATGGCATCATGGCACGAAGAGTAAGGCTTGCAGGATGGCGTCCATCTTTTCACTCAAAGCCCGTTTTCCCCACAGGTGGTTTGACAAATCCTTCACGCTGATTGTTTACCGCAATGGGAAGTCCGGCATCAATGCAGAGCATTCGTGGGCTGACGCCCCCATTGTGGCACATCTCTGGGAGGTAAAAGCCCAACTTTGGGATGGGATGGGAGGGGTGGGGGGTGTGAAGGACTGAGAGCAAGGACTCCTGGAACCTCTGAAGGTGAGCTCTAAGGGGTGGGGGGCTTGGGGCAAGAGGTGCAGGGATGAAAAGCAAAATAGTTCTCACCCAGACGTTCTTTTCCCCCCACCCCACAGTACACCATTGCCACAGATGCATTTACGCTGGGGTACGATGCTAATGGGAACTGCAAAGGGGACATGGATTCCAGCATCCCCCCACCCCAGAAATTACAATGGGATATCCCACCAGAGGTGAGTGCAGAGAGGTATTGGGACAAGAAAAACTGAGGCAGGTGAGCTTGGCTGAGGAAGGACAGCATGGATCCATGTGAGTAAAGGTAAAGCCAAAGGACCTCTGGATGGTTACGTCCAGTCAAAGGCGACTATGGGGTTGCGGCGCTCATCTCGCTTTCAGGCCGAGGGAGCCGGCGTTTGTCCACGGACAGCTTTCCGGGTCATGTGGCCAGCATGACTAAACCGCTTCTGGCAAAACAGAACATCATGACGGAAACCAGAGAGCATGGAAATGCCGTTTACCTTTCTGCCGTAGCGGTACCTATTTATCTACTTGCACTGGTGTGCTTTCGAACTGCTAGGTTGGCAGGAGCTGGGACCGAGCAACAGGAGCTCACCCTGTCGCGGGGATTCAAACCGCCGACCTTCTGATCGGCAAGCCCAAGAGGCTCAGTGGTTTAGACGTTGAGTAGCCTAAGCTCAACTGAGGAAGTGCCAGAGGACACAGATGTGGTTATGAGCAGTGTGGGAGCTTGGAGATGCCCGAGAGAGATGAAGGTTTCTTCCTTCTGTTACTGTTGCGGTATGCTAAGGGTACATACAGACACGGCAGTCATCTCCATCTTTTCTGTCGAGGTGAGCATGGCTTTCACCCATCTTTACTGTTTCTGAGGTTTTTGCTGCAGGGTTGGCTGCAGACAGTAGTCCTTGGCTGATGGCCAGTTCTGTACAATGTGAGCTGGCTGATGGCAGCTGTATTCCCTTCTCCCCTCCACCCAGAGCATTTTTCAGTATTTCATTGGCAGATTGTGCTTTTAAAATGAAAAAGTGTCACTGTAACAATCGTGCATTTATCCATTCACTGGAAGACTGGGGATGGACAAAGCTTGTTGTAATGGGTTTAGGGGTTGCTCATGCGTAAGTTGCCGCCACTCCTGGCTAGGTTACCTGGTTAACCCTTTCTGACTGAGCAGCCTCCAGCATCGTGACTGTCTCAGTCGCTGGCAGAATTCGTCAGTGGGTGTTTCTTGAACCATTTCCAGCATAAAAGTTGTTTGATGCCAAGTCTCCTCCTACTCTCCCTGCGCGGAAGTCTTCTGCGCAGGGAGGGTGTGGGCAGCGGAGTACCCATACTCTCTCCGCTGGTCTCCGGCGAGGAGTCTTGGAGCCTCCTCTCCGATTCCCCCATCTGCCCCCCTTCTCCACTGGTGTTACGCTGATTTCCTTCCCCAGCAGATGGGCTGCCTCTCTCCCTACTGGGACCCTCTCCGGCATCCCTCTGGAGCCTTTCCTCCGCCTCAAGCTCCGATGGGAGTTCCCTGACACTTGTCCTTCTCTTCAAAAAGATGGGGGAAAGCAGGTCCTGGAAAATCAGCAGCCGTCATCCTTGATGTTGAAACTGGGCAAACATCTAGAGGAGATGATCAAGCAGTCAGTTTGCGAGCGTTTAGAAAAGAACGCATCAATTATTAGGAGGCTGCTTTAGTTTACGGATAACAAATCATTCAAAATTAATCTTATCTCTTTTTTTGATACTTGCTAATTTGGTAGATCGTGGGAATGCTGTGGACACAGTATGTCTTGATTCCAGGAAGACATTTCACAAGGTCTCCCATGATAAGCCTGCTACAAGATGGTAACGTGGGCTGAGTTAGATTGGGTGGCGTGCCACATGGTTCTATCTTTATCCCCGTGGTATTCACTATTTTTATAATAAAAAGGGGGTTGCGCAGTGCAAGAAAAGTAATGAACGGGTACCAGGAAGGTACCTATGGCCAGGCTTTTTCTGTCCTGGAGGGCTGCAGCTAAGGGTCCAATGTCAAAGATGTCACTTGGGCCTCTGGTGACAGAGTTGCATCAAAAAACATGATGGGCAGAGGAAACAGCAGGGCAGAGAAACCTCCCCAGGTCACACTTCCTACAGGTCCTTCCCCACTCCCTCCTTTTTTGCCAGGCTAGAAGTCGTCCTTAAACTCTTAACAGTGCATCATGCTTGGGTGGGGAATAGAGTGTGCGTTGTGTAGAAACTGGCTTACTATACAAAAGGAAAGCAATGGCAGCAAGTATTACCATTTACTCGCCCTTCAAACTAAGGTCCCAGGGTGGGTTACAGTGATTTATAATGCAGTCGTACCTTGGATCCCGAACGGTGCAAACCCGGAAGTGAGTGTTTGCGAACATTCTTTGGAACCCGAATGTCCGATGCGGCTTCTGATTGGCTGCAGGACCTTCCTGTAGCCAATTGGAGGCCGCGCCTTGATTTCCAAACGTTTTGGAAATCGAGCGGACTTCTGCTTCCGAGGTAAAGGTAAAGGGACCCCTGACCATTAGGTCCAGTCGTGGCCGACTCTGGGGTTGCGGCGCTCATCTCGCTTTATTGGCCGAGGGAGCTGGCGTACAGCTTCTGGGTCATGTGGCCAGCATGACTAAGCCGCTTCTGGCCAACCAGAGCAGGGCACGGAAACGCCGTTTACCTTCCTGCCGGAGAGGTACCTATTAATCTACTTGCACTTTGACGTGCCTTCAAACTGCTAGGTTGGCAGGAGCAGGGACCGGGCAACGGGAGCTCACCCCGTCACAGGGATTCGAACGGCCGACCTTCTGATCGGCGAGTCCTAGGCTCTGTGGTTTAACCCACAGCGCCAGCCGCTTCCGAGGTACCACTGTACAATAAAACAGTTTAAAAATGCATTAAAAACTAAGTTTCAAAAACTAAGAGTAGCCAACCAAAATCACAAAAATATATATAAGGTACGTGCTGAAAATGCACATCTCAAGTGTCAAAGGTAAAAAATGCTGCAAAGAGAGCAACTCCATCTGGAATTGTGTTGAGCACCATCTCACCTGGCAGGTGAGCCCTGACCATTGGTTACTGTCTGCTCTGTGTCCTCATTGCCTCCTGTTGTTCCCCTTTTGTCCACAGTGCCAACAGGTAATCCTGCAGTCCTTGTCCGTGGCCTTGGCCCTGGCTAATGACATAGACTTCAACGCCTTCCCCTTCAAGGAATTTGGAAAAGGCCTCATCAAGAAGTGCCGCACCAGCCCAGACAGCTTCATCCAGCTCTGCCTTCAGCTCGCACATTTTCGGGTATGTCGCTTGGCGAGATGAAGGTACTGGCAGGCAGGGAGGCAGGCAGGCAAGAGGCAGAGTCCCTAGGCTTGGCTGGCCCCCAAACTGTCACAACTACCAGCCAAATGCATGGGAGCCAAAGCCTCTTCTCCCCAGGCCAGACTGGCTGGTAGCTCTGGTGAGATTTTTTCCCCCATCAGTGGGAACCAGCCGGAGCTATTTATTACTTTTAAAGGCTTTCATAGAATTGTAGAGTTGGAAGGGACTCCCAGGGTCATCTAGTCCAACCCTCTGCAATGCAGGGATCTCCACTAGATCATATATGACATCAAACCTCTGCTTAAAAACCTCCAAGGAAGGAGAGTATGTTAAGTATAAAAAAGGTAAAGGACCCCTGGATGGTTTAAGTCCAGTCAAAGGCGACTATGGGGTGCGGCGCTCAGTATAATTAATGTTTAATTGCACACCAAAATGGAAAATGCCCGTATGTGTATTGCTAAGGGTTTAACACTGGAAAATTTCGTTGAGGTATACTAAAGTTAGGAAGAGCTCTCTAAGCTCCTAGATGGATTGACAATTAACTGTTGATGTTCTCTGCTCTTTCACATGGTGTTTGACTTTAGATCACGTGAGTAAGGTATTTAGTTGCAAATCACCATTTTGAAGGGCCTTTTGTTCCCAACCACAGTGGGACAAAGATGTTCAGAGGAGTCTCTCCAGGAGAGAAAAACAGCACATGTCGTATGGAACTATTTGGATGTGTCATCTGTTTCTGTACCGATTTTGAAGAAGATTATTTAAAGCTTCAGAATCATATTTACCGTATGTGCCTGGACAATTTTTATTCCAGGAGGAATTTTTTATGCATCCATTTGCTTCAGGCTGTATAATATTAATATCTGCAATAGAGTACACCACCTCTCTTGGTTCTGTTGTGATTGCAAGGATGGGATAATTTGAGTTCTGTGATTTTGTGATGACAACTCAGCTTTCCCTAGCCTAGCAGGGCTGCTGTTCTGTGCTCACAATTTGTGGCAGCTGCATTATAGCTCAGCTATAGATTAAATCTTTTCCCATCTCACTCCACCCACAGATCCAGAGGCAAGCCTGTCCCCTATACTCAGCCAAGCATTCTTCTCTCCCTATTTTTTTTAGGACAAGCAAAAGTTCTGCCTCACCTACGAGGCATCCATGACCCGTCTCTTCCGGGAGGGCCGCACAGAAACAGTCCGTTCCTGCACCATTGAGTCCTGCAACTTTGTCAAGGCCATGATGGATCCTACCCAGAACGTAAGTCTTGAAATGCAGCCTTTGCCAGAGGAATCGGATCCAAAATTTCGTGTACATTAAGAATAATCCTGCCTTCTGGAATGAAGTCAGCAAAATGGTCAGATTTGCATAAATGAGCCGCGCTTTAATGTTTTCAGTACTCAGTTTCTCCTCCTTGCCTCTTTTTTTTTCCCCTTGCAAAATTTTCGATTTTATATTTTAAAGTTTGGGGTGAGGGATTGACATAGGAGACCATAGCATGAGGATTAGGAACTGCTCTCCCATACATGCAGTGCCACTTCAGATGCTGTCTATCTTCTAAGTGCCAATTCTAGTTCATCAAGGACTTGGTGTTCTCGGGAGTTAGGCCAATACCACCAGATTAGATGCTCAGCTGGATGTTCTGACTTCCGCCATCCAGACTCCCAGTGTCCTTACTACCAAATAGATGCATGGGACCCTGATAGGGAGGAAAGAGCAGTGTGTGCTTACACCATAGACACCTGGTGAGCCCCTCTGGGGAAGGCGTTTCACAATTGGGGTGCCACCATGGAAAAGGCCCTTTCCCCAGTAGCCACCGATTTCCACCTCACCTGGGGAGGGGTCAGCGGAGGAGAGCCTCTTGTGGGTTGGCCACATGGGGAGATGTGATCCTTCAGGTCAATAGGAAAGGAGGAAACAGCAGAGACTAGAAAATGTGAAAGGTACAGCATAAGATTTTCTCAGCATCTTCACCTGCTGTTCATACCCAGGATGGCACAAGGTTACGTCTCTTGCGTGTGGCAGCTGAGAAGCACCAGAACCTTTACCGGCACGCCATGACAGGTGCTGGCATTGACAGGCATCTCTTCTGTCTGTATGTCGTCTCCAAATATCTCGGCCTTGACTCCCCCTTTCTGCGTGAGGTAAGTGTTGTTGAGTCAGGTGTGTGTGTGTGTGTGTGTGGTGCTAGGGTACGTGTATGTAAAATTAAGGCTAGGGAATGTGGGCGTAGTCAGCGACGCTTTTATTCCCAGGGTATATTTTGAACCAATCAGGAGTGTGAAAGTCCCCATCTGACATGTTCTTGCCCAATCAAAGAAAAGCAAAAAATTGGCTTCACTGTGCTGTTGACTGGAATTAAAAAGGTAAAGGTAAAGGGACCCCTGACCATTAGGTCCAGTCGTGGCCGACTCTGGGGTTGCGGCGCTCATCTCGCTTTATTGGCCAAGGGAGCCGGTGTACACCTTCCGGGTCATGTGGCCAGCATGACTAAGCCGCTTCTGGTGAACCAGAGCAGCACACGGAAGGTAACTGGAATTACCTTGTTGGTTTTTAACAAAAAATACTGCCTTTTACTGAGGTGTTTTTTTTGTGTTTTTTTTTGCTTGCTTGCTCTGGTTCCTTTTCCCAGGAGTTTTAAAACATGCCATGGCTGCTCTATCCAGAGGTGTTAACCAGACACATATCTGCCTTGGTCATTTTTTGTTAGTCATCCACATTGATATTTTGCGTTTTTCAACCGGTGTTGAATTTCGCTGCCAACACGAGCTGCGAATTGTGCATGCTCGAATTTGTTGTTTGGGTGGGTCATGGCATACTTGGAACGCTAGCAAGTCTGCTTATTTTTCCACTTTCCATGGGGCACCCAGCAATTTGGGGACATGTTGACTCATACAGCTGACTGGTTCAAGTTTCAGTCTGCTGGAGAGTTTGGGAACCCCTTGCTAGGATGTGAAGAACCACAAAGAATCTGAAGCAGAGATTTGCCAGTGTGGTGCTTGCTGGCACGTGCGGCTGTTCACAGATGCCTTTTTCTGGTGCCTGTAGGGTTGCATTTCCCTGTTGGATTTAGGCTTGAAAGAAGCATTTTGTTGTAGTCAATAGAGCAGGTTGCAGTGGTGGTGGAGACCCATGGCAGCTTCTACACTTTGCAAATGTGCCTGCAGGCAGAAAAAGGTTTGACAACCCCAGATCTAGAGTCAGATGAAGGATAGGTAAAGGGACCCCTGACCATTAGGTCCAGTCGTGGCCGACTCTAGGGTTGCGGCGCTCATCTCGCTTAATTGGCCGAGGGAGCCGGCGTACAGCTTCCGGGTAACGTGGCCAGCATGACTAAGCTGCTTCTGGTGAACCAGAGCAGCGCACGGAAACGCCGTTTACCTTCCCGCTGGAGTGGTACCTATTTATCTACTTTGACGTGCTTTCGAACTGCTAGGTTGGCAGGAGCAGGGACCGAGCAACAGGAGCTCACCCCGTCGCGGGGATTCGAACCGCCGACCTTCTGAACAGCAAGTCCTAGGCTCTGTGGTTCAACCCACAGCGCCACCCGCGTCCCTCAGGTGAAGGACAGGCAGGTGCAAAAAGGGTTGGAAACACAAATCTTCACCCTGAAGGCGTAACTTTTTTGTTGAAGCAGCAGCTAGGCAAAACCAGATGTTATCTGGGTGACAGTGTGGTCCAACCCATCAGCTGAGACAGAAGAAAATGTAGCGGTAGGGCTTACGATAGGCGAGCGATAGGGAGGACTGCTTAGTGAACCTGTCCTCATCCACGGATTCTCCCCTAGAAATCCTCCTCACCATAAGTCAGTTCCATCCTACACCCTGGCCAGGCAAGTTTGAGAAATTTACCAAAGTTTTTTTTAAAAAAAGAAGGATCTACGGGAGTCATATTTACTGGGATGCACCGGAAGCAGGAGAAGATTTAATCCAACACTCGTCTCACCAGTTTCCCCATGTCAGCAGCTTCTATGCAAGAGTCACCGCTAATGGTGCATGTCAGGTCGGGCTTGCTGCGTGTGCAGAACTGGGACTGTTTCTGAGCAATGTGCGCACATGTCTCCAAGAGGTGCGGCCTTCCCTCACATAGGTGGCAGCAGGAGCCTCTTGCCCCAGTGAAGGGAATAGGAGAGATCCTCACCATTGGTTGCTGCTAGGGTCTTCTTCCCCTGAAACGTTGAGGGCTAGAACCTTGCTTATCGAAAACAAAATCTGGAAAGCTGGTGGTCGCAGGCACCCGGGTGTGCTGACATCCCGATGCCACAGCTCACAGGGGGAGTGGTGTAAAAAGCAAGCCTAGGGTGAGGAAACTGGGTGATGGCCAGTAGGTTCCAGGAACCCTCTTTTTGGGGGGTGATCAGTGAGTTTGTTAGGTCCTGAGCGAGCCCCAAGTTTGGGGGGGGGTGGCTCCTGGGTGAGAGCCAAGAGCTTGAGAAGTGCTGAGTGAGGACATGTATCCGAAGAAGGAACTTTATATACATATCTATTTATCAGTCATTTGCATTGACGGTTTAATTGTGCACCTTTGCTGTTTTTTAGCTTGGAGATAACTTAAAGCAGTACAGTCATACCTCGGGTTACAGACGCTTCAGGTTGCGTTTTTTCGGGTTACGGACCCGCCAAAACCTGGAAGTACCGGAATGGGTACTCTGTTCAGAAGTGCCGAATTGCAACCCGCGCGTTCTCTGTTCAGAAGTGCCGAATTGCAACCCGCGCGTGTGCAGACGCGCTGCTGCGGGTTGTGAATGCTGCGAGTTGCGAACGTGCATCCTGCACAGATCACATTCACAACCCGAGTGTCCACTGTATAGGCAGGTCCTTGATAAATAAAAATAAATAGCGTTGCTGATCCTAGCGATGCATAAGAGGACCAGTTTGGGCTGAAGAGTCACAGGCCCTCCTGAAAGATACAGTTTTGAGGGGAGAGGTTCTGTGGGGAGCAGCAAGGGTGGGGGAGAGGGTACCCATTGTGGCAGAGCCCCTCACCCGTTTGATCCTCGGCCCCTTTCTCCCCTCTGCCAGGTGCTGTCCGAGCCGTGGCGACTCTCCACCAGCCAGACTCCCATTCAGCAGATGGAGCTCTTTGACCTCCAGAACCACCCAGACTACGTTTCTTTTGGGGGAGGATTTGGACCGGTGAGTAGACTGTCTCGCCAGAGTGGTGCATGCTCTGGTTATCTTGGACTACTGCAATGCGCTCTACGTGGGGCTACCGTTGAAGGTGACCCAGAAACTACAATTAATCCAGAATGCATCAGCTAGACTGGTGACTGGGAGGGGTCCCCGAGACCACATAACACCCATCCTGAAAGACCTACATTGGCTCCCAGTACATTTCTGAGCACAATTCAAAGTGTTGGTGCTGACCTTTAAAGCCCTAAATGGCCTCAGCCCAGTATACCTGAAGGAGCTTCTCCACCCCCATCGTTCAGCCTGAACACTGAAATCCAGCTCCGAGGGCCTTCTGGCGGTTCCCTCCCTGCGAGAAATGAGGTTACAGGGAACCAGGCAGAGGGCCTTCTTGGTAGTGGCACCTGCCCTGCGGAACGCCCTCCCATCAGATGTCAAGGAAACAAAGAACTATCTGACTTTTAGAAGACATCTGATGGCAGCCCTGTTTAGGGAAGTTTTTAATGTTTGATGTTTTATCATGCTTTTAATATTCTATTGGGAGCCGCCCAGAGTGGCTGGGGAAACCCAGCCGGATGGGCGGGGTATAAATAAATAAATTATTATTATTATTATTATTAAGCTCAGGCCTCCAGGGTTCTCTGCGGGGGTGGGGTGGGGTGGTGGAAAGTGGTGGCCGAGTGACTTAGAGCTGGCGGTCTGAGAGCCAGCACTCTCTTGCGTCCTCCAGGGACGCTGCTCTGTCGGATGTAGGAGAGGACAAAGGTCTGGGATCCGAGTTTCTTTCTCAGGCTGTTTTCCCCCTTTCTCTCCACCCTTGGGCAGGTCGACGATGATGGTTATGGCGTGTCGTACGTCATTGTGGGCGAAGATCTCATAAACTTCCATGTGTCGTGCAAATTCTCCAGCAAGGAGACGGTAAGTGTGTGCCAGGAGGGGCACATAAGTCATGCTGGGGTGTTAGGGTGCCTCAATGGATGCTCAGCAGGCAGGGCTTGTTAGGCAGTGAGATTTTTACAAGCTGCTTGTATCGTCTGCGGGGAGGCACTGGCTCAGGGAATATTTTGTCACGGACTGGTTGGCTGCGGAGCAATGGTGTGAGGAACCAGCTAGGGCAGTGCTTCCCAACCTTTTTTGGGCAAAGGCACACTTGTTTCATGAAAAAAATCTCGAGGCACACCACCATTACAGCCCCGTGACGTCAGCGCGCAGCGTCACGCCGGGAGGGACGCACGAAAGTGTAAGTTTCAATTTTTTCCCCTCCCCCTTGCCTTCCTTCTGTGCCAACCGCCAAAAAGCCAAGAAAAAAGCCAAGACTTTAGGGCAGCAGGTCGACACGGAAGAAGCTCCTACCTAAGGACAGGTGCGACGGCCGTGTCCTCTTCTGCCACACTTGGCAGCCCTGCCTCACGGTCGTGACTCCCACCCTGATTTCTCCCCGCAGGTCGAGCGGCACAGGCAGCCCAATGTGTCCAGCCCAGACACAAGCCCCGCTTCCCCACTCTAGATCCTGAATGCGACCAAGTGCTCTGGACTCCCGAGCAGGGTGGGAAAGAGGACTCGCATCTGGTAGCCTCCGGGCTCCTCGCCTGCTCGAGGGATGGCATTGCAGGCAAGCTGCCGGCCGTCGCCATCGCCGCCCCCTCATGCGAGTGGACCTGCCCGGAGTGGTGGGCCAGGGGAGGCTCGCTCTCTGTGGGGATGTGGCCCGCACGCGCGGCCCCGCTTCCTCTTGCCCAGGGCTGAGCTCCTTACCCGCGATCTCAGTCTCGCGCATGCGGATCCCACTTATTCCGAAGCTCGCGCCACTAGCCGGGGCTCTCACACCGTGCCAGGGCGAGGTGGCGCGGCCCACTGACGTCATCGCGGCTCGCTGCCGCCCTCGACTTCCCTGTTCCCTCCCCTCCCTCGGGTCGCCGTGGTTACCAAGGACTGCAAGCTGCTCGGGCGAGCGTGGAGCATTAAGTGGGAGAAGGAAAATTAAAATTAAAACTCGCCTGAAGGCCGCCTCTCCGGATATGAAGCTATCTTTCGAATTTTTTAATTTTTCCCGCGGCACACCAGGCAACGTCTCGCGGCACACTAGTGTGCCGCGGAACACCGGTTGGGAAACACTGAGCTAGGGAACCACCAAAGGAAGATGGCTCAGAGTTTGGGGAGTGGTGGTGGGACAGCAATGAGTGGTCAGAGGGAGAAGAGGGAGCAGGAGGAGTGAGAAGCTGAAGGGGTGACAGGGCTTAGTGAGAAGGGAGAGTCTGTGGCAGAGAGAAGCCAGAAGCAGACGGAGAGTGGGATGAGGGAGGCCAAGAGGCAGAGATGAGTCAGGCTGGTGAAGAGTCATGGATATCTCCTTCTCCTCCTGCAACTAGCTCCCCTTCCCCTTGGTCTCCCAGGACCAGGAGAGGCATGAAGTGGGAGTAGCAAAGGCCAGGCACACAGACACAGTCTCAGAATGCTTGGGGGGAAACCCTGGAGAGGAGGGGAATTAGGCAGCTGTGGAAGTAGCAGAGAGAAGTTCAGAATCAGAAGACAAAGCTGAAGCAGGAGAGGAATGTGGCTGGTGAAGAGTCCCAGGTGTCTTCCCCTCCTGCTGCAAACAGCTTCCCTCCCCTTTGGTCTCCCAGAGCCAGTAGAGGCATGAAAAGGGCAGAGGAGTTAGCTTCACATGGGCAGTATCTCAGATTGCATGGGGGAAACCCTGAAGAGGGGACTTGGGCAGCTATGGGAAGGCAGGGACCTTCCGTCTCTGCAACCGCTTCATGGGGGCAAGACGTATCAAAGAAGAGCTGCTGCGCTCATTAGGCCTGATACTCCTGTTTTTGCTAATAAAGAGTTAACTCCAACTTGCTCAGTGCGGTTAACTGCTGCCTCGCTCTTGTCTGATTTCTTCCTCGGCTTAGATTGCTTAGTAACTCTTGGTTACTCTTCCCTTGGTTTTTCCCACTGCTTACTTGCTTGAGCCATCTGGAGGGATAACTGGGGCAACTTGCTCTCCTTTTTCGGAGCAAGAAACTTTCCACACCAGATTTCCCATTTTTTAAAGTAAGCTCAGCCTTTGAAATATTTTAGGCGTGTCAAGTTCCCCGATCTCACTTCCCCTGCTTCTTTCTCCAGGACGCACACCGGTTTGGACTTAACATCCGGAAGGCCATGGTGGATGTCTTGGCCCTTTTCCAACTGGACAAAAACTCCCCCGCCGGTCGTGGCCAGTGACTGAATAAACGCCCGCGGGATTTACACAACCAGCTCCCCAGACACACTTTGGAGTGTGTGTTTTCTGTCCTCTGATCTGCAGGAACATTTTGAAGTGGGGGATGAAGAGGGGCCGGGCCTGCCTGAGGACTCCCACAAGCACAATGGATGGGCACGCCCCTCTTCCCTTCTCGGATTTGGGAGATTTGGACCCTGTGCCGGATGCCACGTAGGCAAATGACCCTCTCCCTCTGCTCAGCATCTCCCTGCTTTTGGGTTGGTAGAAGTCTAAAAGGGGTTGCGGCTGGTAGCAAAATCTTGCTTCTTCTAGGGCACATGTGTGGATGGAGGACCGTGGTTCGCTTAGAACAGAAGTTTGGCTCTTGGGGAATCTTAAGTGCTCCCAATGCGGCCTTCCCAGGGCGTTTTAGAAGCAGCAGTTCCCCTTCCTCTTCTTCTCTCTAGCAGCTAAGAAGCTCTTTTCCTTGCCTGCTCTGACCACTTCCACCCACAGCAGCTGGGCTGCGTCCCCTTTCTAGCACTTCCCATTCAAAGGATTCCTTCCCTGTGTCTGCCACTGACCCTTGGTTCCCCTGAGGCACTGCGGATGGGGTGATGGGTGATATTTAGAGGGGGACCCCCTCTCCAGGAATCCCCACAAAGTTGGTGCAGGGAGGGAAAGTTGGTCTTAATTTATTGCAGGGTTTTGTACGCCTCTGGGGAAATTTGAGTTGCGAAGAGCGGCAGAAGGTGGGTTTTTCCGTTTTGTTTTGTTTTGCTAGCGTCACAGACCTGAATAAAACCACAGGGCGGGAGATCTTACAAAACGGAATCACGTGTGGCCTTTTGTCAACTGGGAGGTGATGGCCGGTGCAGGTTGTCAGCTGCGGCTGGGGGGGGGTGGTGGTGGTGTGAGCCAAGAGGAGGGACAGAGCAGCCCAAGCTCTGGGGAGGCAGTATGTTGCCCCATTTAGCATTTTCTGCTTCCGGGAAGCGCGTGGCAGAATGTGGCAGCTTGCAGCTTCTGTCGCAAGAGAACGCTGCTCACCATTCTGTTCTGTTTTGCAATCCAGGCTTAGTTTTAAGCCAATGGCCTGTTTTCAATGCAAGGTCTGGATGTTGCAATATGTGAGATGGAATGTTAGTGCCTAAGATAAGGGAGGATGGGGTGGGGAAGTGAGGGTCCTCTTCCTTTTATTACAGTAGAAGAGCATAAGATGGAGGGCTGTGATTCAGTGAGAAGAGTCTGAGGTTCTATTGCGCTGCTTTAAGCAGCTATGACTTCCCCACATAGAATCCTGGGAACTGTACAGTGGTACCTCGGGTTACAGACGCTTCAGGTTACAGACTCCGCTAACCCGGAAATATTACCTCGGGTTAAGAACTTTGCTTCAGGCTGAGAAAAGAAATTGCACGGCGGCAGCGGGAGGCCCCATTAGCTAAAGTGGTGCTTCAGGTGAAGAACAGTTTCAGGTTAAGAACGGACCTCCAGAACGAATTAAGTTCTTAACCCGAGGTACCACTATAGTTTGTTAAGGGTGCTGAGAGTTGTTAACGAAGACCCCAATGCTCCTCAAAGAGCTGCAATTCCCAGAGTGCTTTTACATTCGATCCCTCTTCCCAGGCAGCTCTGAGAAGTGTATCTTTCCAAGTACAGGGGTCTCTCCTAACAACGCTCAGCACTCTTAGCAAACTACAGTTCCCAGGACTCTTTTGTGGGGAAGCCATGGGCTAATTAAAGTGGTATGTGCTTTATATACCTGCCTGAATCTCGGGAATTCTGGGTTCTTCCAGGCTGCCATCATGGGCAGTGAAGGGTATTTAGAAGCAGTGCTTGCCTTTGTGCAATTACAGCACAAAGCAGGTTGGAAGTATGAGCGTGTTGGGTGTTTGGAACTAGACACAGCTGCTTCGTATGTGCCCAAATGCCCAGGTTTACTATCCTTTGCAACTGCCAGGAGAAGTGCCTGCACTGGACCTCACCACACTGCCTCGTCTTCTGAGAACGCAAGTTCGTAGCAAAACACATCCTTCAGGTCTCTCAACATACACGTGAAACTCTACTTGGTTCACATGTGCCAAGCCAGCTTTCAAAAAGGTGGCCTGCTGCCTTCAAAGGAGGCAATGGTAGGGAAAGCCATTCCTGCAGAGGGACCTGCTGGCTTCCTGCTGGCTCGACTGCCATCACCGCGTGTGTGACGGTTCTCATGTTTGCTTGACAGCTCAGGTGCAGAGCTGGGTCTCTCTGCCAGGTATCTCAAGCAAAGGAAAACAGGTCCTTGTTTCGACTGCTTCCCCAGACACTGTGAATACAGCAAACTGCAAGAAATTCAGACGCCCAAACTGCATATTGCGAGAAAGATGGCAATTGCAGGCTGTGCTCTTTTTCGAAGAGGAAAAGCCACTCCCAGAGGGAGCAAATTAGACAGGGAGAAGCAATGAGTATAAAGTTATTCACCACTCCACATCTGCCCGCAACTGGACCCCCTGGCAGGGTTTAAAATGCATGCTCCCTGTGTTGGAAAATGAGGCACAGGGCAAAAGCTGCTGGGGATTTGGAGCAGGGCAGCCGCAAGCAGAGGAAGATTGAAGCATGCAACCATCACCTGCAGCTTCTCTGATCTTGCTCCGTACATCTACACCTCCCCACAGCTTCCCTTGCTATCCATCCATCCCCTTGCCTCCCGCCTCCCACCCTCCCGCATTGAGCTGTGGTCTGCTGGAATAAAACTGTATGCACCCAGCACATAGGGCCAGACTCAACTAACCCCATCCCAATGGTGCCATGGGGCTTCCACCACCCTGCTACTCTTGTGTCTCCCCCAAATTCATGCTGGGAGTGGGTGGGTGGGAGAACCCCCAGAAAGCCAGCAGGAGGAAAAGATGGGAGAGCACTCTGTCTAGGAAATGGAACGGCTTATGCTTGACAGCAAATGATCAAATCATAAAGACGCACTGAATTCCACCCGTAAATTCTACAGCCAGTTCCTCGTCTGGCTCCCTCCAGGCTCGGCAGTGGAGCAAATGCAAAAGAGGTCCCCTCCCTGGTTCTTCCCCTGGAGCCGCTCCCTGGCTTCCAAATGGACGAGGTGGACAGCTTTTAAGTCACAGCCATCTCTCTTTTATTGGGGGTCACGGTTTAATTCGGACGGGCAGGAGTTCCGCTTGGCGAGGGTTACAGAGGAAGTGGTGGAGGCCGCTGGGGACTGGGGCCCGCCCTCCTGGGAGACCAGGGACAGCTGTGAGTGGAGGGAACTCAGCTTGTTCTGGAGGTAATCCAGGGCAGTAGCTTTATCCCTGCAAGAAAGGAGGAGAAGCATGAGAGATGGCTGCTTATTAGGGTTATAGACCCACAACCTGCCATTCTGTGTCTGTCCCCCCACCAGATCCCGGCTGACAGGCAGCCTTACTAACCAGCACCCCGTCATCCTGCCCCATCAGTTGAGCCTGTCATTTAACCGCAACCATGCATGAGTTTTGCTGTGCACTGGTGCAGGGAGCCCGAACTCTCCTGCTCAGCCCTTCCCTTAGCTGAGCAGCGAAACAAACCGCAGAGTGGTTGGCTTTTACCATCACATCCGAACCGGCACTTGCGGCTTGTTTTTATTTCTAAACAAACCACAGCCCGAAGTCGAGGTTTGCTTTTCAGTATCCCAGCGGTGGTTTCTTTGGCGAGAACGAACCGCAAGCGCTGACTCAGGCGGCCACTCTGTGGTTTGGCTTTCCCAACTCAGCTGATGGGAAGAGCAGAATGGGAGAGAGAGCACTCGACCCCAAGGAATCCTGGGAACTGTAATTGTGAACAGTGCTGGGAACCGTCGCCCTGTGAGAAGTAAACGACAGCTCCCAGGATTCTGTGCGAGCATCTGCGCGTTTTAAATTTTGAGTGGGTGTGTCCTATGTGGAAAGCTAAGCATTATCTTAAACAACCACCACCCAAGTTAGGTTTACCTGCATTCAGATTTAATTTATCATTAAGTAAAACTCATTTGGTTAGTCGGTTAAAATGTCTTCAATCAGTTGATAGCCCTAATTAATGCATTTACCCTTGGATGATGATGATGATGATGATAATTTATTATTTATACCCCGCCTATCTCCCCAGCCACTCTGGGCAGCTCCCAACAGAATATTAAAAACATGATAAAACATCAGACATTAAAAACTTCCCTAAACAGGGCTGCCTTCAGATGTCTTCTGAAAATAAGTTAGTTGTTTATTTCCTTGACATCTGATGGGAGGGCGTTCCACAGGGTGGGCACCACCACCGAGAAGGCCCTCTACCTCGTTCCCTGTAACCTCGCTTCTCGCAGTGAGGGAGATAGGCGGGGTATAAATAGTAAATTATCATCATCATCATCATGGAGCTGGACCTCAGTGTCCAGACCGAACAATGGGGCTGGAGATGCTCCCTCAGGAATACTGGGCTGAGACACCTTCATCATGGTGGAGGTGGAATTTTGCAAGGGTTGGGCTCCAGGATCAGGGAGTTCCATGGGCCTGTAGAATGTGCAAGGCAGAGCAGACACCGTCTGTAGAGCTTCCCCCCTTGCTTACTCACTCCGTGGCGATCTTGGCCCGCTCCAGATAGTTCTTGGCTCTCAGGGCATCATCCTGGGCCAGGCGTACATTCGAACTCAGGGCAGTTGCTCGGGCGCGAGTGTCCACAGCCGTGTGTTCCAGATCCTGCCTCCCAGCGACCAGAGCAATTGGAGGGGGGTAAAAGAGAGAGAGAGAGAGAGAGAGAGAAGGAAGGACTACAGAGCCATCACCCAACCAGGGTAGAGGCAAGCCAGCAATTTAGGGCTGCCGGCAGTCACCACCAACTACAGCTGTCGATTTGGCAAGCTATGCTTTGGCTGTTAGGAGATGGTGATAGGACAGGGGTCCAGGCAGAGGTATTTCAGTAGGAAGTTTACTGAGCCTCTCATGTTTCTCCGGCACCCCCTGGTGGCTGTGCATGATCCTAAAGCAATGGGATTCCAGCTGAGGATGAGAAAACCAGGTGCACAGGGCCAGAAGATACTGCAAGGTAGCAGCTGATATGTCAAAAGGTTGCTGACCAAGATAATTTGGTATCAAAAGATACCAACTAGGCTGCCAGCTACAGCTAGGGGCTGCTGGTCTAGCAAGCTCTGCCACCTGTCTCATTCGGCCATAAGCGAGGGGCAGAAGTAAGTTTGGTAGTTACTGCAAAAGACATTTTGCATGTCCCGTATTGGTTTTTTCAGCAGCCAGGTACCGTATTTTTCGCCCCATAAGACGCACTTTTCCCCCTCCAAAAATGAAGGGAAAATCTGGGTGCGTCTTATGGGGCGAATGCAGGCTTTCGCTGAAGCTTGAAGAGCGAGAGGGGTCGGTGCGCACCGACCCCTCTCGCTCTCCAGGCTTCAGGAAGATATCCACAGTCTAGGCAGCCCTGTGGGAGGTCCCACAGGGTTGCCTAGGCTGCGGATAGCAGCCTGCTTCTCGGAGCGTCGGGCGCCCTGAAGGCAGAGCGCCCGACGCTTCGGGAACAATTCCGCCGCCCAGGCAGCCCTGTGGGAGGTCCCACAGGGTTGCCTAGGCTGCGGATAGCAGCCTGCTTCTCGGAGCGTCGGGCGCCCTGAAGGCAGGGTGCGCAAGGCTTGGGGCGGCAGCGGACTGCTTGCGCGCACCTAGAAGCTTGGGGCGTGCTGAGGTCAGCGCGCCCCAAGCTTCTGCATGCCGGCAAGCAGTCCGCTGCCGCCCCAAGCCTCCCGCACCCGGCAGGAGGTCCCGCCGGGTGCGCAAGGCTTGGGGCGGCAGCGGACTGCTTGCGCGCACCTAGAAGCTTGGGGCGTGCTGAGGTCAGCGCGCCCCAAGCTTCTGCATGCCGGCAAGCAGTCCGCTGCCGCCCCAAGCCTCCCGCACCCGGCAGGAGGTCCCGCCGGGTGCGGGAGGCTTGGGGCGGCAGCGGACTGCTTGCGCGCACCTAGAAGCTTGGGGCGTGCTGAGGTCAGCGCGCCCCAAGCTTCTGCATGCCGGCAAGCAGTCCGCTGCCGCCCCAAGCCTCCCGCACCCGGCAGGAGGTCCCGCCGGGTGCGGGAGGCTTGGGGCGGCAGCGGACTGCTTGCGCGCACCTAGAAGCTTGGGGAGTGCTGAGGTCAGCGCACCCCAAGCTTCTGCATGCCGGCAAGCAGTCCGCTGCCGCCCCAAGCCTCCCGCACCCGGCAGGAGGTCCCGCCGGGTGCGCAAGGCTTGGGGCGGCAGCGGACTGCTTGCCGGCATGCAGAAGCTTGGGGCGCGCTGACCTCAGCACGCCCCAAGCTTCTGGATTAGCGCAGGGGTCCGCTAGCCCTGGGAGAGGCGCCGGCTCTCCCACGCTAGCGGAGACCTTGCCGGCACGCAGAAGCTTGGGGCGCGCTGAGCTCCGCACGCCCCAAGCTCCTGGTGTAGCGCAGCGCACCTGGGGGGGAAATAAAAATTTTTTCCTTCATTTCCCCCCCTAAAATCTAGGTGCGTCTTATGGGCCGGTGCGTCTTATGGGGCGAAAAATACGGTATGTGCTGTTGAGGATGTGAGCCCAGGCGCCGCCTCCCGGGGCAGATACCTGCTTGTGTTGAGCACCGAGTGCGTGGCTCAGGTTATTTTAAGGAAGGCTGTGTGGGTCTGCTTCCTTCAAGGGGGCTAGCAGCATGGGCGAGAGGCACCCATGGCAACCACAGAGGCCTCCATCTCCGGTGCAGCCGGGGTAATGCGCTGCAGCTGAAAAGGAGCCCCGTGAAAAAGCTGTGCTTGGGGGATTGGGAACCCCAAAAGGCACTAATAAGGGCTAAAACGAAATGCTGTTCTTTAAAACAGGTGGCAAAGCCACAGGCGACAGGTACCCCCGAAAAAGATTTTGGTGGCCGCCTAAGAACTACCCTCACCCCACCTCTTCACCCCCCCAAAAAAAACCCTTGCATTCTATTTTTTTTATTTTAAAAACCACTTCCTTTTTATTGCTCCTATGCATCTCCCACTGTGATGCCATGATGTCAGAGTTTTTTTAAAAAGGCCCCACAACCCCCCCCCCCCGCTTTAAAAATTGTTTAAATAATATTTTTATACTGACTGCTCCCATAGGTACCCAATGGCACCCCTTGCTATACAGGTCTATTGTGAAGTCCCAGTAGGGCTTCCTCCCAGGTAAGTAAGAATCAGGCTGCAGCCTCGATGCATTTGTTTGATGCTTGCAGCCACCTTGTAAAAGATCTCTGGCTGGAAAGGCGAGCTGCTAAATGCCACTTTCAGATTGTCAAGGCTGAGCGAGAATTTAGCACCTTCCCAATTCAAGCCCTATAGGCAGGGGGTGGCCGGCTTGTGACCCTTCAGCAATTGCACAAAAAGGTACAAGTCCCCATTGGCTTCATCCAGCGCAGCCAGTGGCCGAGGATGAAGGAAGACAGTAGCTCAGAATCATCCAGAAGGCAACAGGCTAGCCAGCCCCTTGCCCTATGGCTGTGCCACCAGCGCTTGTCAATTTCACTGGCTTGACACCTATTGTTGGAGGGGAAACAAAAATGCTCTCTCCCCTAGGCTGGCTGGGGATGATGGGAGTTATAGTCCAAAACTACAGAGGGCAGTGCTACATTTCTCTTTGTTTCAGGCACCCATTATTCAACTTCCAGAAGAGCACTCTAGGTGCAACTGTTGAGCCGCTCTAGCCCACGTACACAAACACACCATTCTATAGAGAGATCTCAGTTTTGCTTTCCAGGAAACCTGAAGTTTGCACACAGAAAGAAGGGTATATGGCCAGGGAATGAAACATTTCTGAAATATAAATGTACCATATTTTTCGCTCTATAAGACACACCAGACCACAAGACGCACCTAATTTTTGGAGGAGGAAACAAGAAAAAAAATAATTCTGAATCTCAGAAGCCAGAACAGCAAGAGGGATCGCTGTGCAGTGAAAGCAGCAATCCCTCTTGCTGTTCTGGCTTCTGGGATAGCTGCGCAGCCTGCATTCGCTCCATAAGATGCACACACATTTCCCCTTACTTTTTAAGAGGGAAAAAGTGAGTCTTATAGAGCAAAAAATACGGTAAATTCATCTCACACACCCCAAACCCTGGAATTTTAAGGGGTGAGAAATCAATACTTCTCCTTTGTTTTAATTCCCACCCCTTTCCCCTGCTAGAATGAATATCCTCCTTTTTTAAAGGCCACTATTATTTCTATGGAAACCAGAGAAAAACGAGAAAGAGCGATGCAGCGGAGGAGGCAGTCGCTCAGTAAGTGGCTACAGGAAAAGCAGTAGCCCTACAGGCTGCGAGAGCAGGCCCAGCCCTGTGGGAGGTTGCTTTTTTCACAGGCAGATGGCCATGGGTTCAATTGCGAGCTCTTGTTAGTTCAGGGCATCGCAGGTAAATCAGGATGGGCCCAGAGACCTTGGAGAGCTGCTGTCCGTCAGAGTTGACGATACTGGGCTCGTATGTAAGGCAGCTTTCTGGGGAGTGAGCCCACCACCGAGGGGGGAGGGATCTACCTGAGCCCAGATCTCTGGAGGTCCAGGGCCATCTTATCTGGCCCCAGGGCAGAAGAATGCTCCAGCGAGGCTGCACTCTGGAATCTTTTTATTGGGGGTGGGGTGGGGGGTGCAGAGGGATCACGGTACCATTATCTTCTTCTGCAAGCGCTGGCAGCTGGGGCATGGGCCCGGGGGGACCGCCCTCTGCTTCAGCTCTTCCAAGACGGGTGCCATGGCATGCTCGACCATCTGTCTCAGTGTGTCCGTGTTCACAAAGCTGTAGCTGTGGCCGGGAGAGAAAAGATGGAGCAGGGTTCACGTAAGGACAAGAGGTTGGGAGCCCCTTCCCTTTTCCTATCCTGTGCTCCCTGAAGGATCTCAGGCTGCTTAGGTTAAAATAAAAGGCAGTCATGGCCACAGATCTAGATGGCTTTAAAAGATGGTTAAGACAAACTGCACGGTGGTCGCTATCGACATCGACCAGCCAAGACGGCTGTGTTCTGCTGCCACAGCTGGAGGCTACAACGCTTCTGAAAACCAGTTATAGACTCATAGAATCGTAGAATTGGAAGGGACCCTGAGGATCATCTATAGCCCAACGCCCTGCAATGCAGGAATATGCAGATGTCCCATATGGGGGGATCGAACCTGCAACCTTGGTGTTATCAGCACCATGCTCTAGCCCACTGAGCTATCCAGGCTGACTAGATGGGTACAGGCCCACTCAGGGAGGATAAGGCAATCTACTGGTCGTGGCGGCTATAGACTGCCTTTGGATATCAGTCGCAACCCTGCTTAGGGAAGTTTTTAATGAGTGACGTTTTAATGTATTTTTAATCTCTGTTGGAAGCCGCCTAGAGTGGCTGGGGAAACCCAGCCAGATGGGCAGGGTACAAATAAATTATTATTATTATTATTATTATTATTATTATTATTATTATTATTATTATTACTGGGAACAGCAAATGGGGAAAGTGCTGTTGTGCTGCGGTCCTGCTTGCAAGCTTCTCACCGCCATCTGTTTAGCCACTGCATTGTGGCTGCAGGACTCGGTGGTCCACTGGTCTGAACTAGCAAAGCTCTTCCTGTCCCTAGAAGCACAGACCAGAAAAATAATCAGCCGCTTAAGGCACAGTGGTTTGGTCTCCTCTCAGTACTTCCAAACATACATACCCATACCAGGAAGACTGGAGGTTTGTTGGTTCATTATTTTTGTGAAGAAACGGAAGTAAGTATCCAAATCTTAACACCTGATTTTGCAGGAAACTGCTAAGACTGCTCTGAAGCTCTGGTGGCAGCCAATTCTAACATGAGCAACAGCCTGCATGCTTGTGTACTATATTGCCCCCTTCTCTTCTGTGAATTTCCAGTGATCTTGTGATATTGAGTGTGTTTGTGGCCCTGCCATTACACTGCTCCAACGTATAGCATGCGTGTGCAGGGATTTCTAAATGGCGAGAGTCTGCCACAGCTATATCATTTGAACCAGAGGTTCTCAACCTGTGGGTCCCCAGATGTTGTTGGACTACAACTCCCATCATCCCTGAGCTCTGGCCTTGCTAGCTAGGGGTGATGGGAGTTGTAGTTCAACAACATATGGGGACCCACAGGTTGAGAAAGGCTGATGAACGGTCTTGGAGCCCTTCCACCAATGCGCTGTGCCCAGCCTCCTGCCCGCACTTATCCCAGGTTCGGCATCCTTGCTCCTGGTTCGGCTTACATTTCCCCATCCTGACCCCCCATCCACCCTTGTGTGTCTCTGAAGCCGGCACCTGGAACATCTGGCACAGCTAGCAGGGTGCCTGTCGGGTGTCTCCAGGGGCTTGAGTGCTGAGAGATGCCTTGACACATCCTCCATGAGAGACTTCACTTGCCACAGCCCATCCAGATCAGCGCGGAGCTGGGTGAGAGACACAGACGTCCGCTTAGCCCTGGCACAGGAAGAAAGGGGAAGGGGGGGGGGGAAGGCAGCTGCTGTAAACTCAACTACAGTGGTACCTCGGTTTACAAACTTAATCCGTTCCGAAGTCCGCTCTTAAACCAAAGCGTTCTTAAACCAAGGCATGCTTTCCCATGGAAAGTAATGGAAAATGGATTAATCCATTCCAGACGATGAAAAACAACCCCTAAAATAGCATTTTCACATGAATTTTACTATCTAACAAGACCATTGATCCATAAAATGAAAGCAATAATCAATGTACTTGTACTATAAAATAAATAAGACAGTATTGTAGATGACAAAAATGACTGATGACAGTCATTGATTGGATGGGGGGCTTTTTTCCATTTCTGTAGTCACACAATCCTTAGGTTGCATACCCCTGCCCTAGTGGGTGGAGTAATGGTCGCCTTGGTACACGAGGCAACATTCCAGCCGCAGAAACAGCATGTAGACGGCTACTTGCTCGTTCCCATCTCCATTTGGGCATTACCAACAACTCAAAGGCACTTCTTAGCTGGCCAAAGGACTTGGGAAGGGCTAACGAGGAGTGGGGTCCAAGGAGAGTGGGATCCTAGCCCAGGGAGAGTCGTGAGGGCCAGAGAGAGAACCTCGGAGGGCCACCTTTTGTCCCGTGGGCCAGAGGTCCTTTGAGAAAAGGGTCCCAGATTTGGCTCGGGAAAGACACGTACGTGGCAGAGACCTCATCCAGCTCCTCTCGCAGCATCCTGAGCGCCTGGCCGTGTTCCAGGTGCGTCCTCTCCCACTGGGGAAGCACCCCCTCCAAGCGCACTCCCAGCTGGGCCAGCAACCGCAGCACCTCCTTTTGGGTCAGCCCATCCCGCTGAGACCTCCCGGATAGCTCCAGCACGCATTTCCTAAAACGTGGGAAACGAGGGGAAAGATAGCCGTGTTGGGAGGCAGGAAGGGCTCTCTCGAACGAGGCGCCACCTTCCCCGCTCCCGCTCGATACCTGATCTCTTCCACGCATGCCAAGGTGGCGGCTGTGTTTAGCTTTCCGTCGGCGCCCCCCTCGTCCCCCGGCCCTGCTCGTGGCTGCCCGCTCTCCAGCGCCCCTCGCAGGCTGTTGATGGACGCCAGGATGGCAGCGGTGGCCCGCTGCAGGTCGCCCTCCTCCAGGCTGGGGGCTCTCAGGGGCGAGGTTGCTGCGTTGCCCACCAAGTCAAGGAGCTGCTTGGAGACCCCTGATGCCATTCGCTGCTCCAGCTCCTGCCACTCTCGCTCCTGCCGACCGAGATCCTCTGCTTGCACCTGCCGCTGTAAGAAACGCAGCTTCTCCTAAATGGAGGCCGCGTTTGGGGAACAGGGAGGAAATGATGCTCGTTTGTTGCTTGGTTCATTTATTCATTTGTTTAAAATTTGACCTTTTCCTGTTAGGCAAAGATCATAAGATGACCCGGATGGTCGCCAGATTCTGTGTAGAGATCTATAGGCGCAGACCATCCCCCCACCCAAAAAAGTTCATTAAGAAAATCCCCAAACTCAGTTCCATGGGTGACTCTGGGTCATCTCTCTGCGGTAGCTTATCTTAAAGTTCATGTGTCTATACGCATATCGCATTTATAAATTTTAAATTTATTGTTGTACATTGTTTTAAATGTTTGTTTCTCTTCTGGGATTGTACCCCCAAGTGTGTTTTATAAGCTGGTCTCTGACCGTAATAAATTATCTATCTATTCATTTGTTAGTTTGCAAGTAAATAAAATTCATGTGTAATATGGTTGCCATACGTCCAGAATTTCCTGGACGTAGCCAGTATTCGGCCCTCTTAAGCAGAGTCTGGGCTGAAATCGCTGGAATGTCCGGAATATTTTTTTTTGCAAAAAAATGCTCAACCACTTTGGGCAAAAAAAACCCTCAACAACTTTGGCTACAAAACAAACACGCACACACACACGCTCAATAACATTGTGTCCAGATTTTCATTTTTTGAAATATGGCAACCCTAATGTATAATAATAATAATAATAATAATAATAATAATAATTCAATTTATATACTGCCCTTTGGCAAAAGATCCCAGGATGGTGTACTGTACAACATTAAAAACACATCACAGAACGCCAGTGATAAAAGCATAATAAAATAATAATAAAAAGCATATTGACAGACAGCCTAATAAAAAAATAGTTATCCTCCCCCACCCCACCCCCACCCTTTCACAGGCCATTAGCCATAGGCCTGGGTAAAGAGGAATGTTTTTGCCTAAGTACCTAAAGACATGAAATGATGGCGCCAGGCAAGCCTCTTTGGGGAGAGCATTCCAGTCGGGGAGCCACCACAAAAAAGGCCTGTTCTCTTGTTGCCACCCTCCGAACCTCTCTGGGATGGGGGACATAGAAAAGGGCCTCAAGCAGCTTCTTCATTAGGGGGTTTTGCCTTTATGAGCTTCCTTGTATTTCCCCCCTTAACTAAAGAAATTAATTGCATGTTAGCCTCGAGTCTCCCTTTCTGACCTGTGAATAACCTGATCTTCCTGATGGCCCTGTGACACACATATAGGCAATTTTTATGAGCCTGGCATGCAAAACTGCAGCCTTGTCCTCAGTTTATTCTAGGACCTCCTGGCATCCCCCTCACCTCCAGCAGCACCGAGTTCTTCTTGAGCACATTGGTTTTGATTTCAGCATCCTCTACTGATTTTGAGACCTTCCGGCAGCTCTCCTAGGGGAGAAGATCGCAAGAGATTCAAACACTAGCTCACTGACAGGAAAGGGAACAGAGTGAGTTAACATGGTTCTTCATTGAGTGCGGAGAATAAGGTTCGACTAAATGTTCCTTTGGGGTCGCCTCCAAGCCTGTGACCTTATAGCTTGTAAGATGCAATGCCTGCAGAAAAGGGGACTGCTGAAATGTTCACACCAGTTTCTCTGTTAAAGAAATGGTCCTTGTCAGTCAGGTCTGCTAAGTATCTGCTTTGTTACGTAAGTTGAGGCAAAAGCGTCGCTGCCACAGAAATATAGTAGCTGGAGACACTTTGGAAAGGTGAGCTGAAAGGGACATTGATTTCTCTCTCCCCTGCCCCTCAGCAGCTGGAGATTATGGACTCAGCTACATTAGTAAAAAAACAACGATTTGAATGTGCTATAAATGTGCAACACCAGCACCAGAGAGCAGGAAAAAATTTATATGCGATTTTCCATAGGGCTTTCCCCCTTTTGTTATAATGATCTAATTCAGGGGTAAAGGTAAAGGGACCCCTGACCATTAGGTCCAGTCGTGGCCAACTCTGGGGTTGCGGCGTTCATCTCGCTTTATTGGCCGAGGGAGCCGGCGTACAGCTTCCAGGTCATATGGCCAGCATGACTAAGCTGCTTCTGGCAAACCAGAGCAGCACTCGGAAACGCTGTTTGCCTTCCCGCCAGAGCGGTACCTATTTATCTACTTGCACTTTGACGTGCTTTTGAACTGCTAGTTGGCAAGAGCAGGGACTGAGCAATGGGAGCTTACCCCGTCGTGGGGATTCAAACCGCCAACCTTCTGATTGACAAGTCCTAGGCTCTGTGGTTTAACCCACAGTGCCACCCACGTCCCTTTAATTCAGGGGTAGTAAACCTTTATATACATACAACTCACTAACGCATCTTTCTTGGTAAAATTTGCTTACTGCCCATCAGTGTTCGACGGAAGGAGGATTCCGCTTGTGCCGTAGAACCCCCTACCGCCCACCTAGAATCCTGAAACGCCCACTAGTGGGCAGTAGGGACCCGGTTGACAGCCCCTGATCTAATTTCTGACTTATTTACAGTGGTACCTCAGGTTACAAACACCTCGGGTTACAAACACTTTGGGTTACAGACTCTGCTAACCCAGAAGTAGTACCTTGGGTTAAGAACTTTGCCCCAGGATGAGAACAGAAATCGTGGGCGGGTGGCGCGGCGTCAGCGGGAGGCCCCATTAGCTAAAGTGGTACCTCAGGTAAGAACGGTTTCAGGTTAACAACGGACCTCCAGAATGAATTAACTTGAAGTGTCTGTAACCTTGTGGTACCTTGGGTTACATACGCTTCAGGTTACAGACGCTTCAGGTTACAGACTCCGCTAACACAGAAATAGTGCTTCAAGTTAACAACTTTGCTTCAGGATGAGAACAGAAATCGTGCTCCAGCGGTGCAGCGGCAGCGGGAGGCCCCATTAGCTAAAGTGGTGCTTCAGGTTAAGAACAGTTTCAGGTTAAGTACGGCCCTCTGGAATGAATTAAGTACTTAACCCGAGGTACCACTGTATAGTCAAAACACATTGGGTTCAATGGTGGATGGGACTGCGGAAGTATCTTTTCCCGGGCACCCGCCACTTTCCGCCCCCTTTTTATTTATTTTTATTTTTTATTTGCCACGCTGAATGCATGCAAGCTAAGTGTGTATAAATTGTGGGCTTACTGTACATCAATACTGTGTATATCAAGAAAACGGAATCAACTAATTCGTAAACCGTATATACTAATAATTACGAAACCTACGCATTTTATCTAGCTAAGTCTGCATTAAAAAAAAACCCGGCACGTTATACAAAGAGAACAATAATTCAATCAATCTGTGCACCATTTATCCAAAACGACTGGTCTGGATGACGCAGACAATCAAATCAACTGCCTTCAAGCCAGATATCTGGGGGAAGATTTGTGTGGCAGGAGCTACCCTGTTCTCCTGGCCTGGACAATGTCACCTCCTTTGTTGCTGGAGAGGAACTGGTCTTCATCAAGAGCCAGAAAGCCAGAATGCCATTGATATCATCAACAAGTTGCTGCTCTTCTGCATAGAAGGAACTATATCTCTGACTTCGAAACCCTGGCGACTGAGAGTAAGTGGAGGCAGGCATAGCAAATCCTCTTCTTCGCTGCTGAGTTTTGCAAGGGCAACACTCAGACTAAGGAGGAAGAAGCTGAAAGGACGTGCCATTTCTTAAACTGGTTGTAAGTAAGCAGGCCAGCAGGGCATGGGCTGCCTGAAACAGTGTTAGAAACTCAGGTATACAGTGGTACCTTGGTTCTCAAACTTAGTCCGTTCCGGAAGTCCGTTCAAAAACCAAAGTGTTCCAAAACCAAAGCGTGCTTTCCCATAGAAAGTACAGTGGTACCTTGGGTTACATACGCTTCAGGTTACATATGCTTCAGGTTACATACTCCACTAAACCAGAAATAGTGCTTCAGGTTAAGAACTTTGCTTCAGGATGAGAACAGAAATCGTGCTCCGGCGGCGTGGCAGCAGCAGGAGGCCCCATTAGCTAAAGTGGTGCTTCAGGTTAAGAACAGTTTCAGGTTAAGAACGGACCTCTGGAACGAATTAAGTACTTAACCCGAGGTACCGCTGTAATGCAAAATGGATGAATCGGTTCCAGACTTTTAAAAGCAACCCCTAAAACAGCAATTTAACATGGATTTTACTACCTAACGAGACCAGTAGCTGAACTGGGTTCCACACAGTCACAAAAAAAGTGAGCCGCAAAAACAAAAGCGCAAAATAAATAGCAAAAACAGACAGACCTCAGTGTAACACTCAAAACGGAAGTGTGGCACTCAAAACAGAAGCATAACACTCAAAATGGAGCACGTTAGGCTTCCGAAAAAGGTTCGCAAACTGGAACACTTACTCCCGGCTTTGCAGTATTTGGGTTTCCAATTTGTCTGAGCACCAAGGCGTTTGAGAACCAAGGTACCACCGTATAAGCTAGGTGCCAGATGGCTCTTTAAACCAGGGTTACAGCCGCCAAAATGGAATGTCTAGTTGCCATTTTGGGGCCAGAGGGCTGAAAAGTCATATTTCTCACAATACGACTTTTCGGTTCCTGAAATTCATTCTGACTGTGCAGCTAAAATATCATGGATAGAATTTTACAGGATGTGTGTATGAAAACAGTCAATATCCAAGGATGCCCAGGCAGGCACTACCAGATGGTGGAGATTTCAGGCGCCATCCTGGTGCCCGGGCATCTTCACTTGGTCGCAAGTGGTTAATAAAAAAAAAAGGTAAAGGACCCCTGACAGTTAAGTCCAGTCGCGAACGACTCTGGGGTTGCGGTGCTCATCTCGCTTTACTGGCTGAGGGAGCCAATGTTTGTCCACAGACAGTTTTTCCAGATCATGTGGCATTAAACGTGGCATTAAAAATAAATACATTACAACCATAATTTAAAACATACAGAAAGTTAAAACCACAATAAAGTAGACCAAAACAAATGAATACTCGTACAAACTTTTTGAAACATCTGAGTAGGCTTGTCTAAACAAGAATGTATTCAGCAAGCACCAAAAACAATACAGTGAAGGTGCCTGTCTGATAGCAATACGCAGGGAGTTCCGAAGTGTAGGTCCTGCCAGCCATGCTGAATGACCAAATTTTTACACATTCAGTGTGGATATTATGTGGCACCTGCAAAAGGGTACATATGAGGTGATGGGGCACTGCCCCATTTGCCCTCATGGACTAGCCTATAAGAGTTGTGACTTGTAAGAACCTGTGCTTGAATTTGCTTTTCCCTCCTCCCTCCTCTTCGCTTTTCCTCAAGTGTCCTGTCTCTTTAGAATTTAACTTGTGAGCCTGAGGGCAGGAACTGCCTTGGCGCTGATTTTTATCACACCCACACTGAACATCCACACACAGACTGTTAAAAAACCTGGCCACACCCAATAATTCACTCAGTATCACTCCATCTCCGTATGTTCTTATTTAGATTACTTCTAGAATAATACCAAATAAAATACAAGAAGTAGCACAGAGCACAAGAAAGTGCAGTGAAATGGCATTACAATAACAAAGCGGAATACATTACGATATAATAAAAATGTGATTATTAACCATAATTATCCCACTAATTATTTTTTTAAATAGTTTGAATGAATGGTACCCATTAATATCTACTCCATGTTAGTTTGTTTTGTTTTGTTAGCAGCTTGTTGATTCCCCTGAAAATCTGCATTAAAAGAAGGGGATTTTTCCATTTGTCCTGGGCCTCTGGCAGTACTCCCGTTGCCATGGAAACAAACACAAACTGCCTTGAGGCTCTCCCGCCAACTCATTCAGATGGATGTCATTCTGAAATCTAGCTAGTTGTGTAATCCTTGCCGATTCGGCAGAGCCAAAAGAATTAAGTCCATACGCGCGCACCCCCCCCATCCTCAACTTACAAGTCCCCACCAATTGGAATAAAACAGGAACGCTACTTCCATATTTACATTCTTTCATACCATCTTGCTAAATGCATGACAAAAGCAAAGAGCACATGGGCGTAGCCAGGATTTTTGTTAGGGGGTGCAGGACTTTGGGGAGGGGGGGGAGAACCGATGGGATTGGTCAGTTAGTTCAGTATTTCTGTTGTTTTACTTGATGGGGCGGGGACAGCTGCCCCTTGACTATGCCCATGAAAAAGCATCATTTTCCAGTTTCATTTGAAAATTCTAATGGAAGGCAAAATCGAAGCACTCTAGCCGCCGTTTACCAATGCCTGTCTTTATTTCCTTGTTAAGTAAGCTATGATCTTGCAAGGCGGGTTTTAATGAGAGGATGAAAGGGGAGGTCAGAACAGCTCTTGGGCACTTTACTCATTATTGATTATTGTAACTCACTCTACGTGAGGCTGCCCTCGAGACTGACCCAGAAACTCCAGGGGTTCAGAATGCCGCGGGATCACATTCACCCAGAGCTATACCAGTTCTTTGCCGCGGGATCACATTCACCCAGAGCTATACCAGTTGCACTGGCTCCCAATGGAGTACAGGATCAGGTTTAAGGTGCTGGTTTTAACCTTTGAAGCCCTATATGGCCTAGGACCCTCGTACCTACGGGACCACCTCTGCTGGTATGTCCCACGGTCTTCAAATAAAAACATCTTGGAGATCCTGGGCCACAGGGAGGTTAGGCTGGCCCCAACCAGAGCCAGGGCTTTTTCAGTAGTGGCCCCGATCAGGTGGAACAGTCTGTCACAAGAGACCAGGGCCCTGTGGGACTTGGCATCTTTCCGCAGGGCCTGCAAGACAGAGCTGTTCCACCAGACCTTTGGCCAAGGTACAGTCTGACCTCCTCCCTCCTTCTGTAATCCTCATAGAACTCTAGCCCAGTGGTTGCCATTGATAAACATTCACGGAATTGCAGCCTAAAACAATTCGAAAGGTCAAAGCACATTTCTATGCAAGAGAAAGCTAACGTTTTGGGGGCACATATAAGATTGGTGAGCTGTTAAGCTGTGGGTGAACATATCAGACGACACAGCAATTCTTCAAACAGCTCTTGTTTATTCACTGATCCAGAACAGAACTGAACTGAAGGGTTCAGCCAGCCTGCTTATCCACTACAACGCAACAGTAACAACTTTTTGTAACTATCCAATCACTGAACGTCACTTTCAATTCCTTATTTGCATATGTGCACCTGAATGAAAACTATCTACAGTATCCCCCCTGCTGGCCCAGGGTGAGAACTTCAGTACATAACATGAACGTTGTTAGATCCTAAGTACAGACGTGATAGGGGTTTGTAAAAATTAGGTGTGGTGTAGAAAAAATAGATGCAGACCCCTCCCTTTTCTGACGCTACAGTTTGGGGACCTCCAATGAATCTGATCAGCAGTAGATTCAAGACAGACTTCAGTGCATAATTATTATATGGAACTCACTGCCACAAGGTGTGGCAACAGGAACTGGCTTCAACAGCTTTAAAAGGGAAGTAGACAAGTTCACAGCAAATTAGTAAGTCAGTGGCGTTGTTCAGAGGCAGTGTATTCCCAAAACTATGGCTGTTGTGGGGGCAACAGTAGGAAAGGACTGCTGCCTTCCATACCAGTTTGTGGTCTTCCCAAAGGGGCATCCGGTTTGCCACTTTGAGAAGCAAAATGCTGGACTAGGCAGACCTTTGGTGTTTCTTTTCACGTTCTTTGTTCAACCTTTCTTAGTAAAGATCTCCCCGCTTTTGAGCAGAAATGGTTGCTTGGGTTTGCCTGGCACAGCTGATTCCCACCCACCAGCCCCGAACACAAGGTCCCTTCTGTTACAGGAATTCTAAGGTCTTAAATATAGAATAAATGTTGATAATTGCACAAGATAAACATACATACATAAGTATATAAACTACATGTCTAAAATAGTACAGGAGAGCAACCCCAAAGCCATCTTAGCTCTCCTAAAGACTCTCAATATTTCCTCTACCTCCTTAATCCCCCTTGCCCGAGGAACAGGTAGGTAGACAGCAATCAGGGAAAGTTCCTGAAGGAATTCCTCTCCTATATCTATGAACCCCCTTTGTAAATTAATTGTCATTGTTTGCCCAGATGCTCTGCATTGAGGGATGTCTGACGGGCATCCTTACCAAATGCTAATGTTTTGTGTAAACTGTGTCTGGAACTATGTAGGTAAAGGTGAAGGGACCCCTGACCATTAGGTCCAGTCGTGACCGACTCTGGGGTTGCGGCGCTCATCTCGCTTTATTGGCCGAGGGAGCCGGCGTACAGCTTCCGGGTCATGTGGCCAGCATGACTAAGCCGCTTCTGGCAAACCAGAGCAGCGTATGGAAACGCTGTTTACCTTCCCGCCAGAGCGGTACCTATTTATCTACTTGCACTTTGACGTGCTTTCGAACTGCTAGGTTGGCAGGAGCTGGGACCAAGCAACGGGAGCTCACCCCGTTGCGGGGATTCGAACCGCCGACCTTCTGATCGGCAAGTCCTAGGCTCTGTGGTTTAACCCACAGTGCCACCCGCGCCACTATGTAAAACTTGCTAAATCCTCATGGATATCACACCTTGGCCTGCCTGAGCCACAGCAACCCCACCTTATGTGTGATGTACTTTCTGACTGTTGGTAGAGGGGACTGTCCTTCTCCACGCAAAAATGCAAACCCTTAAAAAATGATGTTTCTTTGTGGTTTGGGGTCTCTCTTGCCTCCTTGCCAGGAGGGGAGGGAACGCTGTTGCAACAGAAAAATAAATATCTGCCTTGCCTTCGCTGGATCCAGGGGCATAGGTGGGGGCGGCACGCCCCGGGTGTCATCCCTGAGGGGTGTGTGACAAAATCCCCCCTAGGCAGATTGCTGTCGTGCCGATTGGCCCCCTGGGGAGATGGCCCCCCCGGGCGGATCGCCACTGCATCAATCACCCCCCTGGACAATCGCCCTGCCCCCAGGTGCACAGCTTGTGCGCCACTCCGGTTACCCGAGCGGCTAGCCCCGCCGCTGACTGGATCCTGCCTCCATCCATTCAACTCTGACCGATCATGGACTTAGGGGACTCAGTCCTTTGGGGAGTTGGGCAGCAAAAGCCAACCACCCCTATTTTTTCTATGTCACTTCCAACTCTACAAGTCTATGATGATTCTATGTCTTGAGCCGGCTAACACATCCCTCACCTTGAGGTGGGTGCAGTACTCTTCCAGGTCCTCAGCCTCCTGCCTGCGCCGCTCCAGGTTTTCGCACAGCACTGTGCACTCACTCTGCACACAGAGCAGAAGGGGAACGGCTGAGAAGGCGGAGAGGGTGTTCTCAGGTGCAAGAGGTGGCCTTGTCCCTGCAAAGAAGCATCCCCCACCTCTCTCCCTTTCCAGCAGCTTTGTGGCCAAATAATAATAATAATAATAATAATAATAATAATAATAATAATAATAATAATTATTATTATTATTATTATTATTATTATTATTATTATTATTATTATTTATTATTTATACCCCACCCATCTGGCTGAGTTTCCCCAGCCACTCTCGGCGGCTTCCAATCGAGTGTTAAAAACAATACAGCCCTAAATATTAAAAACTTCCCTAAATCACTCCAGCACAGTGTTTCTCAAGTGGTGGCAGGCCTCAGTGCCACCACGCACCCAGTCGCCTCCTCGCTTGCCCACCCTGCCCACTGGCCATGTTGCTTGGACCAACGCTAGATTTGCTGCTTGCTAAAATAAACTCCTTGCATGCCAATTGAAGAGGTTCAGGAGACTGAGAAGTTACAACAGAGGTGGATTTCAGGGCGCCGAACAAATTTATAAGCCCCACGTCTGCCACTGTGGGGCGGGGGAGAGATGAAAATGGGAGGGCCTTGCTCCTGTGAGGGGAAAGGACCAGAGGAAATGTTGAAGGAAATTAGAAAGGCAGAGAGAAGGTTGCTATTTTTCAGTAACAGCAACAGCCAGGGAAATAAACAAATAGAATAAAAGGAGGAAGAGGTGAAACACAAAAGGGGCAGGGAGGAGGAATGAACCTTTGGTTTGCAAAGGTACAAATCAAGTGTGAGAAGGGAAGGGGGAGCAGAAACAACAACAGATGAGTAAAATTACTTGGGTGAGGCATGGTGGTGGGGAGGGAAAATATAAAATGAATTGCCTGCCCTACATAGAGCCTCTGGGTCAGCAAATTCTGCCTAAAATGGGGAGGCTGAGACATGTTACTTCTAGAGCCAAGGCCTGTACTTTGTTTGAGAAAAGCTGAACTGTGGAGCTCCTTGCCACAAGGAAATTGCTCGGGGGGGGGGGGGGGACGACGACACACACATTTGCAAAGAATTAGGCCTCAATAGAAAACAATGTCAGTGGTTGCCAGCTGGTTATTCCATATGCCATCCTTAACTGCTACCATTTTGTGACTGGTTCTGCCACTGCACTTCAGTTTTGTGCCTCAGTTATTTTTTAGCTCTCTCAAGTGGGCTGCAAGGGAAGACATTTTGAAAACCCCTGTTCCATCTTCCCTTTATATACAAGCTCTACTGGTGACAGAAGAGCTTGCTATTTTTTGTGTATTCTTTCAGGCTAAACAATACAGAACTACCATGTGTTCCCCACCCTCATATGAAACAGGCAAACACAAGACACATAAATTCATAAAACAATTGAAATTCAATCATGTTCTTATAAAAAACCCCAAATTAGAATCCACACCTTTTTCCAAAAAAATTTTCACCACTGATTCCTGTGACAGAATTCTTAAAGATACAGAACCCCCAAGTTTGGATGTCAGGGAAGCAATTTTGATTTTTAGAAGGCATCTTAATGCCTATGATACTTGAAGAATGCTGGGCATCACAACCCCCCTTCAACACACATACAGACCTGGTTCACACATAATGTTAAGCTACGGTTAATGTTAACCATAGTTCAAAAACCATAGTTAAATCTGAGGTGACTGACAGCCGTTCAGTTAAACCTTGGTTTATTACATCTTTTCCCTATTAATGGAGACAAAAGCCAAGTCTTCACACGCAGCTCTGTAATTTGGGGGCACTGAGAACCCCTTAACCGTAGCTAAGGAGAATGTCTGAGTTTATACACAATGCTAAACTATGGTTAATATGAATTAAAGTTTATAAACAAGCTTCAAGTCTTGGTTAACAAGTTACCTTTAACCACGGTTAATAAACTGGGGTGGGTTCACACACAACACTAAGCCATGGTTGATAAACCACAGTTTTACAAACCATGGTTTAGTATTACGTGCAAATCAGGCTGCTATCACAAGAGGCTGGGGCATCATTACCAAGTCAACAGCCTCTGATGTGAAAAGGATGAAGGTACTGAGGTGGATATATATACGCCTAGCTCACTGGTTCTTAAACTGTGGTCCTGGTGTATCTTTAGCCAACAAAAACAGTAAAGGGGAAGGCTGAAGAGCCAAAGTACATTAAAAAATACACCGTAGGCCGAAGGGGCAAGTCACTTTAAACATAAAAATGAAAAACAGCTTGACTCTTTAGCAGTACAAGCAGCTGCAGTGTAAAGTTCACTGGAAACACCAGTGGTGGGCTGTTGTCCTTAGGTGTGCATAGAGTTTTGTTGGACTGTAACAGAGGCACCAACTTGCCCCCAATATTGAGGGGGCCGGCTTGTGCGTGTGATGTCATGCATGATATGACATTTTGGGAGGAGCCAGGGGACAGAGCCACAGCGATGATGATGATGATGATGATGATAATTTATTATTTGTACCCCGCCCATCTGGCTGGGTTTCCTCAGCCACTCTAGGTGGCTTCCAACAAAGATTAAAAATACATTAAATATATGATGATGATGATGATGATTACAACCTGCTTTCCACAGTAGAAGGAGGAGCCAGCCAGCCAGCCACTGAAGTTGCACTCAGCTCTACCCCTGGCCTCCTCTGCTCCCTGACAGTAGAGAACACTGAGAGGGGTCCCCCCAAAAAAATTATGGGGGGAGGGATAAAAATGCTTGGCTCCGTGGACTGTGACCACATGTGACAGGCAAAGCAGCGAATAGTGAATTCAGAAGCCTTTTGGGCCCCCTCCCACAGGACAGAAGCTAACAAAATGCAGTCAGCACAGAAACTTGACACCCCATCATGGTCCTTCAGTCCCATCCTAACTACAAACAAACAAATTAGAGAGAGTCTCACAAAAACTCTCCAAATCTACTTCAAGGAAAATGATGTAGACAATATAACAACCCCGCTCTTATGGGATGCAATGAAAGCGGTCACCAGAGGAGCTTGCATAAAAGAGAAAGCATTCCTTAATAAACAAACCTTCTCAAAAATTAGCCAAATAGAACAAGGAGCCCTTAAAAGAGCCAAGTTAAAGAACCAGTGATCTAGTGGTCCATGGCTGCATGAGATGAACAGGGCAAGCTCAGGGTGGTGTTAGCTGGTGTGGCCTGGGCCGGAACTGGCGTTGGGAGGGGGACAATCTCCAGACCTGCAGGTTCTGAACATGGCGGTTGACCTTGGACGTCCTCTCCTTGAGGCTGGTGATGGAGTCCTTGGCTCGCAATAGGCCGCTATTGCTCACTACCTGCTGGGGGAGAGCGTAAGAAGGGGGTGGGTCAGGTGAATAGTCCAGCTTAACTCCTGACCTCTCCACACTTCCTGGGCATTTATTTCAACTCAAGGACTTTTACGAAGCCGGTGGGCGCCTTAAGGCAGATGCCACCACCAACCACTGGGAGGCTGCATGCTCCCAATGTGGCAAGGGCACAATTCATGCACAGTGATGAATTTCCTGGTGTTGCAATTAAATGGGAGAAAGCGAGGGGCAGTTATTCAGGGCCAAGCCAGTGGAACGAGGAGACTGGGGCAGTTCAAAAGCTTTGCAACCCCAGGTGACAGAGGCAAGACCCCAGGAAACAGCCCTTGCCAGAGAAGGGATCTAAGGTAGGGAAAGCAGTTGCCAGAGGGAATATTATCCTCATAGAATTTGCTAAATAACACTCGGGCATTTAATTATATATTAAAGGCAAGGCTTTTAAAAACATGCCTAAGGGTAACCGTTGCAGAATTGGGGGAAGGGCAGCAGGGTTCTTGCTCAGAGCAAGGTAATTCAGAATCACGCACACAAGCACAGCCCTACATCTGAGAGAATACAGCACGGCCTGAATTTGCAAGTTTGGACTGACCACACCCCTAACATAGAGAGCCTGCTGGACTCCAATTCCCATCAGCCCCAGCCAGCATGGCCTGAGGTCAGGGAGGATGGGAGTGGTAGGTCAACAATAGCCACACCTCTGACCTACCACTTGTCCACGTTCAACCCAGTCCCAAAGCCGTCGGACACAAGAAGCACACATTTCCATCCAAAACAGAGTAGACAACTTTTTCCTAACCCCACGCCACGAACAACGGGACATGCAGAAATTTGGAAAATGCAGTGTGGGGTGGTTGGTTGGTTTTTTGGAACAAAGATTTTTCAAAAAAATACAAAAAAAAACTACAGCTGCTACATTTTTACCTGTGAAGGGACAAGAGAAGAGCGACAACAACCTTTTTTCAAATATCTGCCCTTGATTAGATTTACAAGGAATATATGACATCCCAAATAACACCATTGCATATATATGAATTAGTAACCACTGAAGTTATGATTAAACTACATTTTATCAGTTGATACTAGATGCGGGCAGCGCTGTGGGTTTGCCGATCGGAAGGTCGGTGGTTCGAATCCCCGCAACGGGGTGAGCTCCCGTTGCTCGGTCCCTGCTCCTGCCAACCTAGCAGTTCGAAAGCACGTCAAAGTGCAAGTAGATAAATAGGTACCGCTCCTGCGGGAAGGTAAACGGTGTTTCCATGTGCTGCTCTGGTTCGCCAGAAGTGGCTTAGTCATGCTGGCCACATGACTCAGAAGCTTTACGCCAGCTCCCTCAGCCAATAAAGTGAGATGAGCGCCACAACCCCAGAGTCGGTCACGACTGGACCTAATGGGGTCCCTTTACCTTTACCTTTACTAGGAAGTGAGGGTGACATGCCAGTCCAAGCCCTTCCTTAGTTCTATGGGTATTCATGCACCATTAAGCCAGGCGTGGTTTTTACATTTTGCCTGAATTCAACCAATGTGTCTCAAGCTTTCCAAAAGTGGTTATTCTATGCATATGGGGCATGTGTGTGAGTCTATTTTTTTAATACCAGAGGACTGCATTGGCAGAGAGAGGCTACCCGTCTCATCTCCTGCCTTGCCTTACCGAAGGATGTGGGATAAATTCAATTCAGTTTGCAGTTAAAGGCGAACTTCCCTAATTCGAACTTTCCGAAACAATATGCGAACTGAAACAGCCATCCTTTGAAATTAGAAGTTCTCTGAATTTTGCAATGCAGGTCTCCCCAGCCAAGTTACATGGACAAAAAATGCATACACGTATTAGGGTAAAGTGAGCATTAAAATTATTATTATTTATTAAATTCGTATACGCCCTTCCTCCCTAGATCACAAGGCGGTTCACAATGCCTATACTGGTGAAAAATAGCATACAAAAATGCACTGTATTGGGGGAAATTACTTTGCAAAAAAACCATGTAATATTAGGAGAAATTTGCACTAAAAATGCTGAAGTATTTTCGCGAGGGCTTTTATTATTATTGCAAACTGATGTGGAAATGTAGAGAACTCAAATTAAGGTGGAAAAATGGACAGATCTGTCCAGCCCTGCCTTTCCACACTGCCTTGCCTGAAAAGTACTTTGCTCCAAGTCCAGCTCTCCTACTGGAAATTAGCTTGGCAGAAAAGAAAACTGCTTTTTTATATAAGTAAAAAAAAGCACATAAAAACAAGTAGCCCAATGCAATGAGGTAGTGGTGGAAGGACTCAGCTCCCTCAGCCTCCCACGCTCATTTTTATGTAAGCTACTCTCCGGCACCTTATGTGTGAATGCTTCAGATGCATGCAGAAATATGTGTGGCTGCTCCGACACCTCTGATCTGGCCCAGAGACAAGAATCCCATCTTATCCTGGAGGTTCATTACCAATAAACTATTCTTCTTCTTCTTCTAAACCAAACTTCCGAGTTGCTTAAGCTCACTACTAACCAAACGCCAGCCCTGACCTAAAGGCACTGGAATATTTCCCAAATAGCTGGAAGAAGATGCCTATGTTGACGCCTGGAGCTGAAATCTACAGCAGGCGTAGGCAAACTCTGGCCCTCCAGATGTTTGGGACTACAACTCCCATCATCCCTAGCTAACAGGACCAGTGGTCAGGAATGATGGGAATTGTAGTTCCGAACATCTGGAGGGCTGGAGTTTGCCTTTGCCTGATCTACAGCCTCTGTGTTATGTGACCCACAACAGCCCACACCCACAGGAGGGGAAGCTCCACATTATGCACCCGGCTGCAGCCTCTGACCAAGGTGCATTGCAGAAACAACACCACCCTGAAGTGGCGTCAGCGAAGGGTTCTGCGTCCGCCTGACGTTTATTCAGATTAGCTTCTGCTCAGGTTTAAAAACCTGGCCTTGCTTGGCAGGGGTGGCCCTGTGCCCTACTTTGCAGAGGACAGCGTCCTCTGTTTGAAGGGCTGTGTGGTCCAAGTCTGGAGAAACAACAAAGAACATGGTGCTGATAATGCCAGGGTTGCAGGTTGGATCCCCTTACGGGACAGCTGCATATTCCTGCATCGCAGGGGGTTGGACTACATGATCCTCAGGGTCCCTTCCAACTCTACAGTTCTATGATTCTATGAAGGGAGAGCAAGAGGGACCTCAAAGTTGCCCATCAACAGCCTGCACTTGCCTAGCAAGATTGAGCAGGAACACAATCTCCCCCAGGTCACAGCCTTTCCCACTATGGTGAGATGCATTGCATCTAAATTATGCCACTTATTTGTAAACTGGCATCTAATACATATAGACAACCTCGTACAATTTTTTATGCCTGTCTGTGGGGTGGGTGGGTTGGTGACACACCTCCCCTTTTAGGGTGATACATAAACAGCCAACCCTATGCTTGGTTGTTGTAACTTGAACTTCAGCCCAAATTTTCAGGCAGTACCAACCCCTGTCCATTTGCAGCGCTCTAGGGCAGTGGTTCCCAGAGTAGGCTGCCCCGCCCTCTAGGGGGCCGTGAGATTACCAGGGAAAGGCAAGAGGGTGGCAGAGAGATGCAAACGACTATCAGACTTTGAAAAGCTGTTGATCAATTTCATTGAATGAATTAAACTAAACGGTTTTCACTGGGTTTTGAATAAGTGTGCAATTAAGTGTTTTGAATTTTATTCCTTAGCGGATTGTGCAAACCGTTATGCTTTTTATGGGGTGATGTATGGGGCACTAAGGGACGCGGGTGGCGCTGTGGGTTAAACCACAGAGCCTAGGACTTGACGATCAGAAGGTTGGCAGTTCGAATCCCCACAACGGGGTGAGCTCCTGTTGCTGGGTCCTTGCTCCTGTCAACCTAGCAGTTCGAAAGCACCTCAAAGTGCAAGTAGATAAATAGGTACCACTCTGGCGGGAACGTAAATGGTGTTTCCCTGTTCTGGATCGCCAGAAGCGACTTAGTCATGCTGGCCACATGTCCCGGAAGCTGTACACCAGCTCCCTCGGCCAGTAAAGCGATATGAGCACCGCAACCCCACAATCGGTCACGACTGGACCTAATGGTCAGGGGTCCCTTTACCTTTACCTTTATGGGGCACTGGGGATGAGTTCAGGGAACCAAAGGGCGACTTCCCCAAAATGGTTTGGGAACTGCTTGCTCTGTGGTTTGTATGGTTTGGGAGCAACTTATCCAGGCTGGGCTATGGATCTGAAATGTATGACCAGGCCTGGAAAGGGCGAGAGTCTCTGTTTGGGAAGAGTGTGGTTTACAGTGGTGCCTCGCAAGACGAACGCCTCGCAAAACGAAAAACTCACAAGACGAAAGAGTTTTCCGTTTTTGAGTCGTTCCACAAGATGTATTTCCCTATGGGCTTGCTTCGCAAGAAGAAAGCCCATAGGGAAATCTCCGGGGACCTCTTTTAAAATGCTGGCGGTCGGGAGCAAAGACTTTCGCCCACCGCCAGCCTACAGAAGAGGTCCTGGACCTCTTCTGAAGGCCGGCGGGGGGCAAAAGTCTTTGCTCCCCCCCACTTGCCTTCCCGGGACAGCGGAGACTTCTCTGCTGTCCCGGGCGATCTTAAAATGCTGGCGGGCGGCAGCGAAGCCTTCGCTGCCAACCCCCAGCATTTTAAAAGCCCCCGGGGCAGCGGAGACTTCTCTGCTGTCCCGGGCGATCTTAAAATGCTGGCGGGCGGCAGCGAAGCCTTCGCTGCCGCCCGCCAGCATTTTAAAATTGCCCCGGGACAGCGGAGGCTTCGCTGCCGCCCGCCAGCATTTTAAAATCGCCCCGGGACAGCGGGGGCTCTTAAAATGCTGGCAGTCGGCAGCAAAGCGCTCCTGTCCCCGGAGCTTGCGGGGCGGGAGGTGGGGAGAAGGGCTTTTCTTCCCACCGCCAGCCTTCAGAACAGCTTTCTGAAGGCTGGCGGTGGGAAGAAAAGCCCTTGTCCCCCCCCCCAGCCTTCAGAAGAGGTTGGGGGACAGACTGTCCCCGGACCTGGTCTGAAGGCGGTTTCCATAGGAACGCATTGATTGATTTTCAATGCATTCCTATGGGAAACCGTGCTTCGCAAGACGAAAAACTCGCAAGAAGAAAAATCTTGCGGAACGAATTAATTTCGTCTTGCGAGGCACCACTGTACTTGGCTGCCCTCACAACAGAACAATGTGTCTTTAGAACTGCTCTCCTTACCTGTTGGCTGGAGGTGTCATCTTCATCCTCGGACCACGCTGACTTGATGGGGAGCAAAGGATCCCTTCTTTCGCCACCTGCTCCTCCCGGAGGACCCCCGTCATCTGTGGATTCATTCTCAGTGGTGGTGGAGTCATCGCGCTCCCCGTCCGTTAGGTTCAGGAGTGAAACGTTGGTACAGGCGGAGGAACGCTTCAAGTTGAGGTTGGGGTTTTCATTGGTCACGGTGGGCTCAACCCTGAGGTGTGTGTGTGGGGAGAAAAAGGCACACACATACATTAGCCAAGATGATATCCCATGGCGGTCACTTTCAGATTTCAGAGAAGAAGAGGAGTTTGGATTTGATATCCCGCTTTATCACTACCCGAAAGAGTCTCAAGGCAGCTAACATTCTCCTTTCCCTTCCTCCCCCACAGCAAACACTCTGTGAGGTGAGTGGGGATGGGAGACTTCGGAGAAGTGTGACTGGCCCAAGGTCACCCAGCAGCTGCATGTGGAGGAGCGGAGACGCGAACCCGGTTCACCAGATTATGAGTCTACCACTCTTAACCACTACACCACACTGGCTCTCAGAGAAGCACCTGTGTTCATCTGGTGCAGCAAAAAGGGACTCGCAGAACCTCAGAGGTTAACAGATTTATTGTGGCATCAGTTGTAAGGGGGGTCAGAGAGAAGGGGGTCACTTTCTAAGAGAAGGATGCTCTTGGCTCTTGGCCAGTCACAATTTGGTCTCCCAAGACTACAGTTTCCAAGTTCTAACCCCTTCTCTGAGCCAAATACCTAAGGAAAGCAGGCAGAAATCCTAGGTCTTGAGAGGAAGGCATCAGGTAGGTTAAAGGGGGCGGGCAGACACAAAACCAGGGTTCCTGGGTTCTCAGTGACAACAACTCTCTTGAGCACATCTTTGCCTGGCAGTTCAGTGCAGTTCAGCTAAAGATGTTCCTTTCTAAGTACCATACTTGCTTGAGGCGTGGGCTGGCTAAGAGCAAAGAGGACAGAGGAACAGGCTTGAGGTGGCTCAGCGAGAACTGAGGTGGCTAGAGCAAGGTTTTATGGGACTGGGAAATCTCCGATTCCATGGGAAGGGCTCAGGGGGCACAGGGTACTGGAGCAGGGATGTCTGGGTCCCTGAGATTTCAGAGAAGGGAAGATTTCTAGCATCTTATCTTTGTTGAAAGATCAGGAGTCAGACCACACTAATTCTGGTGTGGAACACTCATCCACCCAGCTTTCTAGAGCTGTAGACAAAACCCCTTGGACAGGAATGAGGGAAAATGCATTAAGGGCCTCTCTAGACTCTAGGTGGGTTCGGGTGGTCATTCTGCAACATGTCATCGATGCAATAATAAGCACATTAGTGGAGGATTTGTACCAGGCTATTCACACACCCTTCCGCTTTTATTAGTACTGCGAAGCTTCTGAAGCTTTATTGCATTATTGGTGTCTGGAAGGGAATGCTTGTGCTATAGCACAACCCCCCCGTGCCGATACTTTGCGGTATGAAAAATTACAGGTTTTCAGCAGGACGTTGGAGCACATGAACTGATTGGGAACGAAGCAGCATGGCCACCCTGAAACTTCTGCAGGCGCAAAGCTTGTTGAAAGGGGAACCGAACTGATACACTATCAGGAGCATGAAGTGTCATGAGTCTGCACAATAAAATGGATTTCTGGAGGGAACCTTAAGGCTGCTTCTCCATCTAGCCCAGGACTGTCTACACCAGGGGTGGGGGGAGCTCTGGCCCTCTAAATGATGCTGAATTACAACTCCCATCATCCCTGGCCACTGGCCACGCTTGCTTGGGCAGCTGGGAGTTGTAGTTTGGCCACATCTCATGTAGAGTCGCCAGTAGAGAAGGGTTTTCCCCACTAACCTCCTACTTAGAGATGCGCTCCACCACTGATCTCCAATCCCTCCCAACAGATTCCAGCATGTCCCGAGTAGTGCATTGAACTCCACCTCCACCCCTTCCCTTCCCAGGGCTCCCACCCATGGAAAGAGACGGCTTTCTTCTTTTTGGGGAAGCCCTTCAGGCTGCTCGACTTCCCCAGCTGCTCCTTGCTGCCCTGAGCCCGACTCTCCGTCCCCGTCGATGTGTCTCCAGCTTCGTTGATTTCCTTGGACTGCCAGATGGTCTTCACCACAATGTTGGCCATTCCTGGGTTGGGTATGGATTATCTGGTTCAAGCGCGGATTTCCTTTCCTGTGCCACGACAGGGAACATCTACCGCCTCCAAGCCAACCGGCACTCCAGGGAGGGCGGGGGCCTCCCAGCTGCTCCCCATGACCTCACAACAGCTGCCGTGGCGCCCATGATCACATGACCCCACCTTCCTAGCTTTGCCCTGTGCCGCCAACGTTCTGTGATGTCAGTGCTGTCGCCATGGGAAAGAAGAACCTGGTGCTCTCGATTAGTTTTTCGGACTTCAGCTCCCATCAGCCCCAGCCCGCACAACCAATCATGAGGGGCGATGGGAGTGGTAGTCCAAAACATCTGGAGGGCACTAAGGCCCTATCTGCACTATTCATTTAAAGCAGTATCATACCACTTTAAATATTCCCCCAAAGAATTCTGGGAGCTGTAGTTTGTTAAGGGTGCTGTGAGTTGTTAGGAGACCCGCTGTTCCCCTTACAGAACTAAAATACCCCAGTTGCTTTAATAATCAATATTTTCCGGGAGCTCTCCTAACAACTCTCAAAACTTTTAACCAGCTACAGTTCCCAAGAACTGTTTCTCTGCTCTGGTTTGATCTCCATCTTTTTCCCTCCTGAATTTTCAAGATCTCGCTTTGTTTTTCGAGTCTTAATTGTTTCCTTCATGCTGTACAAATAAATCTCTGTCTTTATATATTTGGCGGTTTATTATTTTTTGTTACTTCTTCGAAAGGTACAAGAGCAGAACAAAACTGCAGCTGCAGGCAAGCCTTTCATTTAGGATTTTTACTAAATTGCTTGGTGTCAGGATTTGTCCGCCTAACAGGCCGAACCAAAACACAGAGAAGAACCTACTTGCTGCTGCAATAGGAGTCATGTCATTGTCTGCCTCTGGAGACAAGCCTGAAGGATTTCCCCCCTGAAAGTTTATTACCTGTGAGGCAAGGAAGGAGACTTCACATTGCAGCTGGGCAAAACGTTGTGTGCAAACTAGAGAAGACAAGCAAGACTCATAAGTGTCAATGAGGCAGTTATAGTACAGTGAGTGGTACCTCAGGTTGAGTACTTAATTCATTCCGGAGGTCCGTTCTTAACCTGAAACTGTTCTTAACCTGAAGCGCCACTTTAGCTAATGGGGCCTCCTGCTGCTGCCGCACCGCTGGAGCACAATTTCTGTTCTCATCCTGAAGCAAAGTTCTTAACCCGAAGCACTATTTCTGGGTTAGCGGAGTCTGTAACCTGAAGCGTATGTAACCTGAGGTACCACTGTAATTAAAAGCAGGATTAGATAAAATAATGGAGTCTAGGGCTGCGTATACACTATGCGTTTAAAGCATATTTCCCCTCCACAAAATACCCTGGGAACCACAGTTTGTTAAGGTCTGAAGCTCTGTGAGTACCTAGGGTTCTTGTTTTTGGAGGGATGTGCTTTAAATGTGAAGTATTCACCCAGCCTAGTTCCCCCATCAGTCAGAACAGCAAGAAATGGAATCTGCGTTCTCAGAGTCTGATCACCAGATGATGGAGATGATGAACAACTTTTGGCAACCATCTGTCTTGGCATTAAGGTTCAGTTGGCAGAGTTCCTCTGGTGACGCCGATTGCATCAGAATACATTTCTTTTGGCAGCTGAACAGGTGAATTCTGGATTGTCAAAACCAGTCACAGGTATTGTATTTATTTCTGAGATTTGTGCTCCATCTCCCTGTATCACATCTGCCTTCACTGCCACAGCTATTAAGCCTGTAGTAAGTAAATAGTGAATGACACAGTGCTTTGTGTCTCACACCCACACATGAGCTACATGTTGGAGGAGCCAGTTATTGTTATGCTCTTCCACGCCAACACAGAATCTGCTTTGCCAGGGACCAGAGTTTCTGACTCACTAATATCAGTTGCGAGCTGCAGATACTACTCTGATTCACATGGAATACTAAAACACAGATTAGCATTACATGAAAGAGCCACTGCTCCCTTCCTGGCATGGTTATATGTTCAGGAACCACAGGTTGCCGTGCCGTCATAACATAACAAACTTTAAAACCAAAATTTCAACCCATAGTTTAAAAAGCTGGCTTGCTTCAACAGTTAAGATTCCCCAGAGTTTAGGGCTTGGATGCAACATTAAACTATGAGTCACCTAAAAAGCAAACTATGGAAACTTCTGATTTCCTCCTCAGCGCTACACCAGAGAAGGGAGCATGGAAGCCAGAGGCTTGCTGCAATGTGCCCTTGTAACACCAAACCATCGTTTAGCATTACTATATGTGCAAAACATCCCAGAGTCAGATTAGACAGACATCTGGTTTAACTCCAAATGCTTTCTACTACAGTAGTACCTCAGTTTTCAAACGTAATACGTTCTGGAAGACCGTTCAAGTTCTGAAACATTTGAAAACCAAAAACTCAATACAGAAGCCGCATGGCATGTTCAACTTCTGAGGTGTGTTCAAAAACCAAAGCACTTACTTCCAAGTATACGGCATTCAAAAACCAAAATGTTTGTCAGCGTATATGTTCGGAAACAGAGGTACCACTGTACAGTCAAACCTTGGTTGTCGAACGTAATCCGTTCCGGAAGGCCGTTCGGCTTCCAAAACGTTCTACAACCAAGGCGCAGCTTCTGATTGGCTGCAAGAGCTTCCTGTGCTCAAGCGGAAGCTGTGTTGGACATTTGGCTTACGAAAAACGTTTGAAAACCAAAGCATTTACTTCCGGGTTTTCGGCATTTAGGAGTGGAAACTTCCGAAAATGGAGCCATTTGGGAGCCGAGGTTTGACTATTCTATAGAGTGGCTGGGGTTGATGCGAGTTGTGGTCCAAAATAGCAGGAGTTCTAGCTGCTCAGCCCCATCCCTTTGAGCAGTGAAGGCCACCTCATTATGGGGCACTGGCCCAAGCTCAGAATGCTCACACCTCTAGTGTGGTGTAGTGGTTATGAGCGGTTAAGAGCTGTTAAGAGCCAGTGTGGTGTGGTGGTTAAGAGCGGTGGACTCGTAATCTGGTGAACCGGGTTCGCTTCCCAGCTCCTCCACATGCAGCTGCTGGGTGACCTTGGGCCAGTCACACTTCTCTGAAGTCTCTCAGCCTCACTCACCTCACAGAGTGTTTGTTGTGGGGGAGGAAGGGAAAGGAGAATGTTAGCCACTTTGAAACTCCTTCAGGTAGTGATAAAGCGGGATATCAAATCCAAACTCCTCTTCTTCTTCTTCTTCTCTCTGCCTTCTTACTTCAGCCCCATTGACACAATACATTTAAAGCTCCATGAAAGCACTTTAAGCGAGGTTGGTTTTTAAACCACTCTGCGAACTGTAGCTCTGTGAAGTAAATAGGGGAAGGGCGTGTCCTCCTAACAAACTACAGTTCCCAGAATTTTGAAGGAAACCATGTCTATTTAAAGTGGTATCATAGCGTGGTGATACAGTGTGAATGGCGCCTCACAAACAGACTTAAGGGTGGCACTGGCTTCCTCCTCCTTAGTCTCCGCAGTGCCACTGTAGAACTCAGCAATAAGCAGGATGGGAACAAAACTAGAATTAAGCTGGGTCTTCCTGCCATTGGCAAGGGCTCCACTTGCTACTGTGTCTCCCTGCCTTCCACCCTACAGGTTCCAATGGACACCAATTACAGGTGCCCTTGACTGTGAGGTACTCAGTACCTATGAGGGGCAAGGAAAGGCGTCCTTCAGCCACCAGCTAAGCAAGTTTCAGATTGTTGTTGTTTAGTCTTGTCCGACTCTTCGTGACCCCATGGACCACAGCACGCCAGGCACTCCTGTCTTCCACCGCCTCCCGCAGTTTGGTCAAACTCATGTTAGAGCTTCAAGAACACTGTCCAACCCTTCTCCTTGTGCCCTCCATCTTCCCCAACATCAGGGTCTTTTCCAGGGAGTCTTCTCTTCTCATGAGGTGGCCAAAGTATTGGAGCCTCAGCTTTAGGATCTGTCCTTCCAGTGAGCACTCAGGGCTGATTTCCTTCAGAATGGAGAGGTTTGATCTTCTTGCAGTCCATGGGACTCTCAAGAGTCTCCTCCAGCACCATAATTCAAAAGCATCAATTCTTTGGCGATCAGCCTTCTTTATGGTCCAGCTCTCACTTCCATACATCACTACGGGGGAAACCATAGCTTTTACTATACGGACCTTTGTTGGCAAGGTGATGTCTCTGCTTTTTAAGATGCTGTCTAGGTTTGTCCTTGCTTTTCTCCCAAGAAGCAGGCGTCTTTTAATTTCGTGACTGCTGTCACCATCTGCAGTGATCAGAGCCCAAGCCCATGGAACCCAAGTTTCAGATACTCAGCACTTACTCCCTGCCTCTGAGATCCTTAGTAGGAGTGACTTGCCTAGCATGCAGGCATTGGCCAAAGGAAGGCCAATGACTAGAGAAGGAAATGCAGCCCTGATCCTAGACTCCAACCTCATTTTATGTTGAGAATCTTTTACTGCACTCAAGAGCCTTTTGGGTATAAAAAGTGGGGTACAGTGGTACCGCAGGTTAAGTACTTAATTCGTTCTGGAGGTCCATTCTTAACCTGAAACTGTTCTTAACCTGAAGCACCACTTTAGCTAATGGGGCCTCCCGCTGCCACTGTACCGCCGCTGCATGATTTCTGTTCTCATCCTGAAGCAAAGTTCTTAACCTGAGGTACTATTTCTGGGTTAGCGGAGTCTGTAACCTGAAGCGTATGTAACCCGAGGTACCACTATATATAAAATAAAATGGCATAGTTTCCTTTTCATTATGTGTGGAAGCAGCTGCTTAGCCCAGGCTATGACCTTTTGCAATTATACCTGTGCCTGCAACTGCTTTAGTGGGGGAATTGCCAGAAGTGTATCCCTGGAAGCAGGCGAGTTTGAAGAGGCAAAGTTTGCTCACTATTTTATGACACGTTACTTCTTTTTCATAAAGATTTACCCTACTATGACTTTTATTTTTAAAAAAATGACTTTAAAGGGTCACCTACTTCTTTACAGGAGCAATACTCTCTAGCCTTAAAGCAAAAGAACGCGTCGGAAGGTGGCGCACAGGACTCGAACTCATCCTCCGAAAAGTGAAGGATTAGAACACACACCGCGTTCTTCCCCTTTACGGTCTACTCCTAGCGCTTATTGGCTCAAACGTGGTGACGACATTCGCACCGCCTCTCCGGAAATGCAGACCAGTCTCCAAGCCTCCGCCCCCACCATTCCTTTTGCCGCCGTTCCCCTGTCAGCCCAGTCAGCCAATGCGACAAGGAGTTTGGCTTGAAGGACAAGGGGTTTCCCGTCCAATAAGAGCCTAGAAGAAGTGTTGATCGCCTGTCAGTTGGGCGGAGGTTTCCTTTCTTTTTCTTTTACGAAGAAAAAAATCCTCTAGCTTGCTGATTTCGCAAGAAGCACCAGAAAAGGGGAGCTGAGAGGAGGGGTGGGGCGGAGCATTTGCTGAGCGACATGTATGAGAGGCCACTGGGAGAGAGAGACTATCTGAAGGGGCGGGAGGAAAGGAGCTGCAGGCGGGACTTGCCGTGACTCCCGCCCAATGGAAAATGCCGAGCAGTCCGGGACTTATTTGACATAAGGAGCCCACTGGATCCAATAGGGCGGGATTTAAATCTGCCGGGCAAATCGCGGGGGAGACTGGTTTGATTTCCACCAATAGGCGCAGGGATAGGGTTGAGGGGCGGCCCCGCGGCCCAATAGGACGGCGAAGCGTCCCTGCGACGGACGGAGCGAGCGGCCAATCGGGTCGGTCCGGGTCGGGTTCGGTTGCTTGCTTGCTTTGCTGGGCCAGGTTCGGGGCCGCGGAGCGGAGAGCGGAACGGGGGGGTAGCGTCGCCCGAGGGGGGTCCCGATCCGCCACCGCAACCATGCCGGCCGTTTCCAAGGGAGACGGGATGCGGGGCCTGGCCGTGTTCATCTCCGACATCCGAAACTGTGAGGGGACGCGGACCTTGGGGAAGACCGTACCGCGGGGTGTGGAGTGGGGGGGGGGCGGCGGCGGGAGGGAGGCATTGCGAGGGAGGGAGGGAGAGAGACGCTGTGGGGCGTCGGGGGGGGGCGGGCGTCGGACCGCGGGGAGGACTGGGGAGGGGCCGGGTTGGGCAGCGGCCAAGGGGGTGGGCGAGCCGGCGGAGGGGGCGGCCGTTGGCTGAGGGCGAAGGCAGGCAGGGACGGAGGGGGTTCTTCCCAGGCTCCTCGCAGGGGGTCGTGGCGAGTGTGGGGTGGGGTGGGGTGGGGAAAAGGGAGCGAGCGAGCCACTGCAAGGTGATGGGTTAAGAGTGGACACGCTTGGCATTTCGGGCATGCCCGCCAAGAGAGTGGGCCGCGTGGGGCACTGTGAGAAATGGGCATCGTTGTGGGGGGGGTTGGGGGGGAGGGGTGCAGCTGGAGGGAGACAGAAGTGGCCTGAATGACTGGGGGATGCCGGGTTGACTGGAGGCTGCCCCCCCCCACCCAAGGGCTACGCAGGTGATGCTGCCAGTGGGATGTGCCGTTTTCAGCGCCAGGTGTTCCCTGACTCCAGGACTTAAGGCCTTGGAGAAAGGCGAAGGGGGGTGATGAGCAGGAAGTTGCAGGGCAGGGGGGTGGGGTGGGGTAAGGTGAGGCATTGGGGGCAAAAAAAAAAGAGGAAAGAGGTATAGGAGGACTGTGGAGAGGTTCCCCGCTTTATCCAGGCGGGAGTTGGGGTTCTCCTTCTCTGCTAACGCAAGGGCATCCCAAGAGGTTGCATTCCGGTACTCGGGTCTTGCCAGGGCAGATTGGATGGACTGGCTCCAGAACTTCCCTTGGGCTGAGTTAGGTTTTGCATGAATTGCCTTTCTTTGAGGAGTGTTGTGTTGCATGTAGGGTTGAAACGGATCTCCAGAAGTTGGCACCGTAAGGAATGTTGCTGCCAGCAAATGAGGAACAGCTATGTACATCCTGTGTCGTGGTTTTTTAAAAAAAGGATGGTGGGAGGAGGAGATTCTGCTCTGAAATGACAAAATAAATTGTGGCAGGGCTTCTGATTCTTGTTGGGTAGGACATCTTTTCCATGGGGTTCGTACCCCATGGCTGTTGGCTGGCTTCTAGAGGAGCAACAGTTAACAGGTCAAATGTGTGGCTCTGTTAGAGCATGGCTGTTGAGTACACATTTGTGGTTCGTTACAAAACCCTAGTATTATTTGACACTCTCGAGCACATAAATTTCCAGTTTCTGGGCTTAGTAGCAAGTATTTAGCAAGTCGTTTCTCAAACTGCTTTTATGATCTTGGGAGAGATTATAGTGGTCACGGAAACAAGGGTGTTATATTTGAAACCGAGGAGATCCCAATCCAGCTTTCATCTGCTTATATGGGGATGCTGTGTGGCCAGAGGCTAGAATTATTTGATTCAGCCCACTTTCCCCACCTCCTTCTCTTGAATCCTAGTTTCCCCCTCCACCCTTCCTCTCCTTGGCAAAGAAACCCACAGACACAAGTGTTGTGCAACATCAATTTTGCAAGAACAATACAAGTAGCGGTTACCAGAACAATACTCTGTGGGTGACAGCTTGCAGGGTTAATGTCACATCGTCATTTTTAGACAGCAGATCTCCTAAAACTTATTCCTTTCCCTTCTACTCCCACCACTGAGGTTTAGCAATGAAGTCTGAGTGTAAGAGCACAACCCATCACCGTAATAGAAAATATTATTAAAAAGTGAATTTGACCAGGCCGTGACAAAATGTAGTTATGTCACATGTTGGAACATTCTTGAGATAACTTCATTGCACTGAAAATTAATTGGGGAGAGGGGAGGAGAGACTCACCCTGTAGTGCAGAGGTGGGGAAGCTTTGGCTATCTGGGTATTGCTAAACTACAACTCCCATCTTCCTTGGCCATTGGGTGTTCTTGCTAGGGCTGATGGTAGCTGCACTTCAGCAACTTCTGGAGGACCATGGGTTCCCCACCCTTGCTGTAGGAAATTCAGCAGAGCTTAAAGACTGTCTGAATTGGCAAAGGGTAAGTGAAGACACAGGCCTCTTTCCCTGTGTCTTTGCTTGGAGACGGAGGTTTTGTGTGTATGTGTGATGTTCTAGATTCGAGGCTGCCTTTGAACACTGTAGCTGGCCCTGGCATCTCTGTAAATAAATATTATGGAAGTGACTATAGTTCGGTGGTTGAGCATGTGCTTTGTGTGTAGAACATCCCAGGTTCAATTGCTAGAATCCTAGTTAAAAACAAATAAGGTAACAGATGATGAGAGAGCCTTTCTTTGCCTGAGATTCTACAGAGCTGCTGCCAATCAGATTATATGATACAGGCTAGATGAGCAGTCAGACCTGGTATAAGTAAGGCATCTTCTAGGTTTCTAAGGATCTAAACTTGCAAGATCAGAGTTCAAATCTCAGCTTAAGCCTCAACTTGGGCCTCTTACTGAGGTGGCTTTATGCAGATTTATGCAGACCCATATGCCTACTGTATCACATTGGCTACTGGTATTTGGAGACACCAGTATTTTGTCCGTTCTTCTCTGAATTAAAACCTGGAAGTGGGTGGTCCATTTCTGGAACTCCTGTTGACACACCTCCTCAGTGCTTATGTCCTAAAAACAGCCAAATTAAATGAGTGGTTCCTCCTGCGCCTTTAATAACTGTGTGCAGGAGGGCATTTTGTCAGGTGCAACATGTCCTGCAGGAATGAGAAAAGCAGCAGCTGCCAAAATTTCCTGGCAAACAACTATTAAAGGTGCAGGGGGCCTGCCCTTTTTGGCAGCCAGCCATTCTAGTCTCAGGAAATCCCACATTCCTGTTTGTGAAAAGTGAACCCTTATCCTCCATTTCCACCTGTAAAATGGGCAAAGACTGAAGGGGACTTTGACTGAAGGTCATATGAATGAGCGAACCAGGCCAAATCATTTGCAGTTGCAAGCCACAAACTGTTAACAGAGACATCAGTGTTTAGAAAATGTCAGAGAGGTGTTTCCGCAAGGCCTTAGGATGAATATTTTGGGACGGGATGTTGTGTGCAAAATGTTTTGAGTTGCAGGTGTCTCTTCTATTGACATGACAGAAATGGTGTGTTGAGGGTTGGGAGAATTCTAGAGAAGTTTCTGAAAGGAGCAACAGTTCAGGCTTCCTGAGGCTCTCTCCAGCACCAGCGAAAGAAGGAGCAGGCAGCCAGGGAAGCACCAGGGAATGTGTGGGCAGCAGTGCTGCGTCTGAGCCGGAAAGGAGGCTGCATCTCAGCGCCAGTTGATATGTTATGCTTTTGAAGATGTAGGAGTCCTTCCAGCAGTTGCATATGTGGGTGGATGTCATGTGGGAAACATTAATGCAGACCTGTGAAATCTGGAATTCCATGATGGGCTGAGAGCTTGGCCTCGGGAGTGGGACACTGAATCCTGCATCAGTGGGGAAGCTAAGGAGATGTGGAGATCAGTGATGGGGGTGGGAGCCTCATGGAAAAGTCTCTGGGCTTCTAAAGCAAGAGCAGGATGCAATAGTTAACACATTTCACAGGTCTGTCGCAAAGACATTCCTGCTTGTTACTGATTTCCTCATATTATACAGTCATGCAGGTATTAATAGACCTGTGAGTCTTCTATTAGGGGCGATGGATCTTCGTGGAAAACCATGTTTGGGAAACCTGTGGCCTTCCCTAAATTGTTGGACTCCAGCTCCCTTCCCACCAGCCAGGAAAGGTGGGAGTTCTGGTCCGGGTCCAACAACATCTGGAAAGCCACCCTAGAGGGGGGTCATGAGCCCTTATGTTTTAGGTTCTTTCTTTCTTTTTGCACCTCTTAAGCATTGTGATGTTGGACCATTCACTTGGCACTGCTCACACCCTCCTGACAGGGTGTTACTGGGACAAAATGAGAGAGCAATCGAGACTGTTTAACTGCATGACACTTTCTATTTTTATACACACACACATATATATATTTAAAAAGACTCCTGGCAATGAAATTGGACTAAGGAACTTAGTTGTTTTTCCTGCTTCATTCACAACAAATGCAAGGAGTTGTGTGTTTACCTGTTTGTGTCAGGTAAAAGTGGTAGCGAGCATCTAGTTTGGATTTGTCCCCTGTTTAAGTTAAAACATATGGTGGAGATATAAGGGAACACACTCTTTAGAGAGCATCACCCTGCACTGTAGTTTAAATAATAATTTCCAACCAACCAACCACCCTCCAGGGTAGCTCCTCCGGCTTTCTGTTTTGTTGGGTTAAGAAGCCCATATGTCTTTCACCCTTCCATTTAATGGTTTCTCCTAGCTTTGAGCTTACCATGTTTCAGTCCTGAGCAAGGAAGGATCAGTGGAGACTATCCCGTTATGGTGAATGGGGCACTCCCCAACCAACCTCTATCTGACTTCTATCAGTCCTCGGGTGGCATCAGCTGGCAGCTTCCTCCTCAGTTTCAGTAGTGCAGAACTCAGCAGGGAAGAGGATGGGATTGCAAAGCTATACATGAGTTGGCTCTTCGCATCATTGGCTCTGACTCCACCCTCTGCTGGTTTCCATGCCTTCCGATCCCAGTGGGTGACCTACTATTGCCATTGGGCACCTGCCTTCTTCCCCAAAAGGGGTCAATCACTGTGTCCCATATATAAAAAGCAGCCCCATACCAGAACAGGTTGTATATGCAAGGGATCCATGTGTACTTGCCCCCGCCCCCTGTTTATGGGTGGTTTTGTGCTTCACCTGGCAAACCCTTTTTAGGTCCTAGGTCCTGTCACTAAAAGTGGCTGTTGTGGAAATAAGAGATGGGGTTCCCTTTTCTGAGAGTGGGTCTGTCTTCAATCTGGCTCTCGCTCACTCAGGAGCCAACTGGAAAAGGGGTGTTTACTCTTCAGGTGCTCCTGTGTAGACAAGAGAAGTCTGCCCTTTCTTGCCAGGTCTAGTATGGGGTTGACTGCTTCACACAGCCACCTCCAAAGCGGTACAAGTTGCCTTTTGTGGGTGACCTCTGTGGGCTTCCCCCCTCCCTGTAAGGACCGACAGATGTGGGAGGTCCATGGCTGAATCGTCCAATTCCCCCTCCCTTCATTTAAAAGCAGACCCCAAAATTAGATCAGAGCAGTGGGCGGGTAGTAATCCTTTCTTCCTATACCACTTCCCGAATCTGGGTGTTTTCTATCAGGGCAAAGAGCAGTAGCTTTATTCAGTGTGTTTGTGTTAGATTTTGGTTGGGTAAATAGCTGTCTGGGGTTAAATCCCACCTTTTCCCTAGGGCTACTGCTCTAATCAAAATCAGAGTTCCCTGGTGGCTTCTAAGGTGTCATTTCTGGGGGGGGGGGAGTTTGGAGCTCTGATCACAGATCTTGTGGTCTGGATCTCATGTACTTTGGCCCTTAAGTGATAGCAAAGCAGCAAAATGGCTATGACTCTTTCCTTTTGGTGTGTTGCTGGATGATGTTTTGTTCATGACCGTTTCCATTTGCTGGTATTTTTTCCAAGCTCTTTCTCTCTCCCCCAATATTATTTCTTTGTTCCCTTTACGTAGTGGTAGGCATTTAGTAGTACCAAGCACATATCCAGGTGAGTTGAGTGGGTGTTGCATAGAGAAGGCTGGCTTGTCCCTTGTTTGAATGCCTTTGTCTTTGATTCCAGGTAAGAGCAAAGAGGCTGAAATCAAACGAATCAACAAAGAGTTGGCCAATATCCGGTCCAAATTCAAGGGTAAGTCCTTCCTCGGCTATCTCTCCCTCCTCTCTCCCCCTTCCCCCTTCTTCCAATCTGCAGGATATGCTATTTCACACCATAGATCCCGACAGCAGCTCCATGAGTCAGCCTGACTTACTCACGGTTTCTCGTTTTTTTCCTCTCTCTCTCTCTCTCTTCCTCCACGACTGTGCTTATCTGTAGTCATTGCCCAGGTTGGTTCAGCTCTCGCCGTCCATCTTTTCCTAATACCCTGTCATCAATGCTCTGCAGAAAGGTGCTTTATGTAGTCCGTCCGCAGGCAACAGATGAGGGATGACCCTGTGCTCAGGGTCGAAATGCTAAACAGCTGGACTGTCCCAGCTGGTCTGCCTCCACAAGCTGGACTGTCTCCAGCTGGGACATTGAAATGAACTTGAAAAGTCTGATTCCCAGGCCCTCTGCTCTGACTGGTAGCCCTTCTTTCTCTTCCTCGAGAATCCGGGAGTTGCTTGTGCCAGCACCGTGCACAGTCCTGTTTTAAACCAGTCTCGTCCAATGTGGCCAGACAACCTTTTGCTTCTGATGCACTGAACTCCCTCCCCACCCAAACCTGGATCCAGATATTGATCTTTGCATATTTGAAGCTTCTGGAACACGCTGGGGTGGGTGGGTGTTGCAGGGCTATTTGTGTTGCTGGAGAAGGGCAATTTTCTCTGCTTCCGCTGCAAAACAAAAGAGGGGAGGCTTGGAACAGAAACCCAAACTGTGTTCCTTGGTTGGATTAGCAGAATTTAACAAGCTCAGTTCCTCAACAGTCTTTGTGGTCAGGCCATTCAACAAGGAGGGCGGGGTAGGGCCGTCAAAAGTGCACAGTTGTGCAATTTGTGACAAGTTTCTTTCAAAGGAGGAGCATGTTTGAGTTAGGAGCATAACAGAAACCAGCAGTCCTTCAGGTACAATCCACTTATCCTCCCACCCCTGGGAACACAAGAATGTTGTTAAGGACCAGACAACCAACCCCGATTATTTCACTTTGTGTCATGTGGCAGATAGCAGTGATTACCACAAATGCATACGCTGCTTAGATCCTCTTTATCCCACCCAACTGTCACTAGTCTACTTCCAGAGAACCTTGTGGTTCCCAGAACCCCATCCCCAAAAAATCCAGTCATGTTGGTTCCTTCCTTCCACTGGCCGTCTCTACCAAACCTCCTCCTTTTCTCAGAGCACAGCATGATCTAGCTGTCTGGGAATCTCTGTGGATGTTAACTGCATGCTGCAGTTTCGAAACTGCCTGCAGAATCCTTTGAACCTGAGTGTTCGTTTCAATTTGAAGGGGAAAGTTTCTAGCTCTCATTATTTGGCAGCGTGTTGTCTTTTGGCAGAAATGGTTACCTGGGTAGAGTTCCTTCGCTCAGTGTTGCTTTGGATCCCTCTCGCTCCCCGTCCCCGCGTGTTACGAAATAGTTACGTCTTCCTCGGTTCTCATCAAGAATAGCTCAGATGGTGGGGAGAAGAATGAATGGCACAACCACAATGCGACAGCAGTTTGACCTTCTATTCTATGAACAGCTCCTTTGCAATTTCAAATTGAAGACTTTTATAATATATTGTCGTAATTTCCTGCATTAGTGTTGCAGGAGAGGAATGGATCTTCCGTGAGCTCCATTGCCCCCGAGGTTGCATCACAAATGTGTTTTACGATACTCCTGGGCACAGTATTTTTCCCCATCTCGCATGTATGTAAGCATGCACCCAAACACACTAAGTCATGCCTGCATACATTGGAGGCAAGTCTTTCAAAGTGCCTGCTTTTTGTGCAGAAGGTCCCACCTTCAATCTGCGGCATCTCCAGACGGGGTTGGGAGACAGCGTTACCTGAAATGCTGGAGAGCTGCTGCCAGTCAAAGTAGACAGTAGTGAGACAGATGGACCAATGACCTGACTCTGAATAATAATAATCATAATAATAACAAATTTTATTTATACCCCGCCCTCCCCAGCCAGAGCCGGGCTCAGGGCGGCTAACACCAGTAAAATTACAGTAAAATCATAATAGGGAGGAAAAACCCCAACTTAAAATACAGGTTAAAATGCATTTTAAAATGCAGCCTCATTTTAAAAGTAGCCCATAGATCAAAACCATAAGGGGAGGGAAACATAAGGGTCAGACTGAGTGCAAACCAAAGGCCAGGTGGAACAGCTCTTGTCTTGCAGGCCCTGCGGAAAGATGTCAAGCCCCTCAGGGCCCTAGTCTCTTGTGACAGAGCATTCCACCAAGTTGGGGCCAGTACTGAAAAGGCCCTGGCCCTAGTTGCGACCAATCTAACCACCTTGCGACCTGGGACCTCCAAAATGTTGTCATTTGTGGACCTTGAGGTCCTCTGCGGGGCATACCAGGAGCTTCCTAAGCAATTCCTTCTTTGTTGGAAAGAGACTGGAGAAAAAGAGAGTCCTCTTCTTCTCTGCAGTGCTGGTTAGAGTAGCCTGGAAAGGGATACAATCTTCCTTCCCTTACCTGAAAAGGGATGTTTAGTATAGCACTTGCCAGAGGCCAAAGTGGAATCCAGAGATTTTGTGGACAGAACTTCTGGCACTTTTGAGCCCACTTGCACCAGTGGGAAGAATCTGCTGAGATGGAGCAGAATCCAAGCCTGAGAAACTCTATCCTTGAGATGGGAAGGGGATCAAGTTTGTAGTCATTTACTTATTTAACAAAATCCATATGCCATTTTATTATTGCTTTTTAAAATTGGTTTTTATTAAATATTGTGTTACAAAACAAACAGGAAACAGAGATTCCACTTTTGAGTCATAGTGTCTTTTTCACAGTTCGTTTACATTCGGTATGAGACACAATTGTCTTAGACTTCGTGCGGTTTTGGGGAGGGGGATATACCGCTAGTGTTAAAAAAACCAACCAACCTCTAAGCGGTTTGCAAAAATACAAAATAAAACATTCAATTGTTTATTAAAAACCAGTTAAAACCATTATTTTAAGCAAAAAATTTAAAAAATATTAAAGTCAGCAGTAGCTAAAAAAAGAGATGAAAGGCATGCGACGTCTACATAGAATCGTATAATTGTGGAGTTGGAAGAGACCCCAAGGGTCATCTAGTCCAACCCCCTGCAATGCAAGAATCTTAGCTAAAGCATCCATGACAGATGTCACTGAAAAAGAATACAGTGGAACCTCGTCTCACGGACGTTCCAAGTTGCGACTGTGGCAAACCCAGAAGTAAACACCCGGTTTGCTGCGATTCATGCATGCATGGAAGCGGCTTCTGCCATCTGCACGTATGCACAAGCGGCTGCCGCCTCTATGCATGCTCAGAAGCGCGCTGCCACCGAATGTGCATGCGCACAACGGCGCCTCTACTAGCGTCTGGTTTCGCCCAGCGGATGGGCCTCCGGAATGGATTATGATCGTAAGTAGAGGCTGTACTGTGCAGTGAAGGTGCCTTCACTGGTATCAATGAGGAAGGAGATCCAAAGTGTAGGTGCTGCCACACTAAAAATATAGATTACCGTATTTTTCGCTCTATAACACGCACCCGACCATAACACGCATGTAATTTTTAGAGGAGGAAAATCCGTAGGCACGCCACCCGTAGGCATTCCCTCCATAACACGCACAGACATTTCCCCTTACTTTTTAGGAGGGAAAAAGTGAGTGTTATGGTGCAAAAAATACGGTACTTACAAGTGGGCATTATTTGGCCTCTTTAGCAGTGGATATATGGGGTAAGGGGATCCCATAAGTAAGCTTGCTATGCCCATTAAGCAGGTCAGGCATCTCTGTTAGGCAGCGTGTGGTGGCCACCTCAGGCAGCAGATTTTGGGTGCTATGGAAGAGCAGCGAATGGCTGGCAATTTTAATTTATTAGTATTATAGCTGGAGAAAGGGACTTTGTGGGATTGGCTGCGTCAACTGCTAAAATAACATGGCTGGCCTTGTGTAATCTGTACCTTGCCTTAAGGAGGGGGCGGGCATTTGCTTTTGCACCTCAGGCAGCAAAAGGGTCTGCTCTGGCCCAGAGTGAAATTGCAGGGACCGTGTAAAATGAGAGTGGGGGCCCAGTGGTCATCCAGATGTTGCTGGAATCAGCCCCATCATGCCTATTTCCCATGCTGGCTGGGGCTGATGGGAGTTTGAGTCTAACAGCACGTCGACACCCCTGTTGAGACGACCATTTCTCTGAACTCCTGACTCAAATCTCCTGCTTTGATTGTTGCTTTAATTGTCATGCTCTTTTAATGGGTTTGTTTATCAATTATGAATGTCGTAATGTGGCTGTTTTCCTATGTGTTTCAATTAGTGGCAGCTGTATTTTTATTATTGGTTTTGTTCACGTTATTTTGAGAATAGGCTTTCATTTGTTTGCGGACCTCCTTGGTATTTGAAAGGTATCACATAAATTCTTTTAATAACAATAACAATGGGCGGAGAGCGTGTTTCACAGGTTTCCCTTCTCTGAAATTCTCTGCGACAGTTGGAAGAAATTTTCTGAGAACGCCTGCCTCCTTCTCAAGCCCACCCTGGGCGGCTCAAAATAGGAAAGCATTCCGAAGGCTTGATAGTACTAGGCTGGAAAGCTTTTGCAACTGCTTCCCTCCCTTCCCACACTCCTGGCTTGCAAGACACCTCTCTCCTTCCAGCAGTGCCAGTGACCTCCCCCTCCCCTCTCCCTCTTGCTCTTTCCCCTCTCAGGAGATAAAGCCTTGGATGGTTACAGCAAGAAAAAATATGTCTGCAAGCTGCTTTTCATATTCCTGCTGGGTCATGACATCGACTTTGGTCACATGGAGGCTGTCAACCTGCTCAGCTCCAACAAGTACACAGAGAAGCAAATTGTGAGTAGGCTTGAGGGGCCTGGGGTGGGAGGCTGGGGGTCTCCCCCCTTTCCCCCCCGTTAAACCGGCTCCAGCTCTCCCTTGGTCTCAGTTCCCCATCTGTATAAATAGATATAAAGGAGCAACAGGCAGCTACCTCCCAATGTTATCATCAGAAGTCAGAGTGCCGAGTCTGTAAGGAATTTATTAGGGAAGGCTGTGCTAGTTATTTTCATTACATTGTTGTTATTCACTCCAAGGGGGTCAGGATATTATATCTCACATATAGTCCTCCCCCCCTCCCCCTGGGACATCTAGGGATTTTTTTTTAATAAAAAAAATACGGACAAGTATTCTTCTGTTGTGCAACATACATACACACACCTCTGTGTTGCTGTCATCCAGGAACAAGTTTTCCACCTTTTCTGGTGTTTTATGTGAACTACGCCTGGATAGAGGTTTCAGTCTAGGCCTCTGTATCCCAGATGTGGGGAACCTTTCGCTCTCTGGATGTTGTGGAACTACAACTCCCATCAGCCCTAGCAAGCATGGCCAGGGATGATGGGAGTTGAAGTTCAGCAGCATTGGCCTCTGGGCCAATGATTATCCACACCCACAACATTCCAATTCTCCCCACTCTTTCACTTTCCTCACATGGGATTGTTCTTTTTCTTCTTTGTATTTTGAGCTATTTGCACCAATGAGGAAGTATCATGCCTGTTAAATAAAGGAGTGACCCATGGCACTGACAATCAACTCTAAAATGCTTTGGATGGAAACAGTTTGGCTGCCAGGGTGTGTCGCTGCAGGGATTGTAGTGCAGAAAGGAGCTCCTGTTTGCTGAACTGTACAGCACATTATATGGCTGCATGCACACCATACATTTGCCGCACATTTACAGCCCACCCCTCCCGCAGATAATCCTGGGAACTGTAGTTTGTGCTGGGAATTGTAGTTCTCCGTGTGGTGAACTACGGTTCCCATGAGTCTTTGGGGCAAGCCACGTGCTTTTCATGTATCTTTGTCTGCCTCGGGAGTGCCAGCCAACTTCGTTCTGGCCCCTTTTCTGCTGTGGGACAGAGTGGAGGAAAGCCTCTATGATTTTGTGGGTTGTGTGTCCATGCCTCTCCCCTAGCTCAGAATGTGCCTGCATGTGTATTTATCTGCCTCTTCTCTGCCCTAGGGTTACCTGTTCATTTCGGTGCTGGTGAACTGCAACAGCGAGCTGATCCGCCTCATCAACAACGCCATCAAGAATGACTTGGCAAGCCGCAACCCCACCTTCATGTGCCTGGCCCTGCACTGCATTGCCAATGTGGGCAGCCGTGAGATGGCCGAGGCCTTTGCCTCTGAGATCCCCCGCATCCTGGTGGCCGGGTAAGCCAGTCCCACTAGAGAAAAGCGTTTGCTCAGAGGGAGTCTATCCACAAGAGGCAAGGAACATACAGTGGTACCTCTGGTTACGTACTTAATTCGTTCCGGAGGTCCGTTCTTAACCTGAAACTGTTCTTAACGTGAAGCACCACTTTAGCTAGTAGGGCCTCCTGCCGCCACCGCACCGCCAGAGCACAATTTCTGTTCTCATCCTGAAGCAAAGTTCTTAACCCGAGGTACTATTTCTGGGTTAACGGAGTCTGTAATCTGAAGCGTATGTAACCTGAAGCTTATGTAACCCGATGTGCCACTGTATACAGGTCTGGTTTGTGTCTCTAGGCATCCTTTTTACAGTGGTACCTCAGGTTAAGTACTCAATTCGTTCCGGAGGTCCGTTCTTAACCTGAAACTGTTCTTAACGTGAAGCACCACTTTAGCTAATGGGGCCTCCTGCTACCACTGTGCTGCCGGAGCACGATTTCTGTTCTCATCCTGAAGCAAAGTTCTTAACCCAAGGTACTATTTCTGGGTTAGCGGAGTCTGTAACCTGAAGCATATGTAACCCGAGATACCACTGTATTGTGATCTGATGTGATGCCATCTGTGCGGTTATGCACAATCTCACTTCCAGTGCTCTTTGTGCCTCCAAAGGTTTTGTGGCAGCCATCCTGCTTCATTCCCAGTTGGTGCCTGTCCTGTAGTTTCCTCCCAAAACCCTGGAACCTTTTATGCCGCAAATGTTCAGGGTGGTGTTTTTTGTTGCCCATGTTTTGCACTCTAGCTAGACAGCAGTAACACAGGGAAATTATCGCAGAACATCTAACAAAGTATCGCAGAACAGCTAACAAAGCGGAACAGTGTGGACGGTCCCAATATCAATCCACTGCTAACGCACTGTTATTTCATCAAATTTTCTGTTTTACAATTTAAAACACTCATTTTACATGCTTAAGATATCAATGACTTCCCTTCTTCTCTTTCCACGGTTCACTTTACATATTTTAAATCCCTGCATATTTTACAAAAACTATACCATTCAGTATTCCGTTACTGCATCCATCAAAACTTATTTACACTGCTGAGTTTTTCTTACTGCTGCCAGCGTTTTCAGCTGAACACAATTATTTCCCGTATAGTCAATAAACATTTCCCAATCTTCTTTAAACATATGTTCTTCTTGTTTTCTTCTATATGTTAAGTCTGCAAGTTGTGCATATTCTGTCAGCTTAAGTTGCCATTCTTCTTTAGTTGGGACCTCGCTCATTTTCCATTTTGAGGTGAACAAAACATAGGCCGTAGTACTAGCATACATAAATAACCTTTTTTTGACACCTGGGAATTTTCATCTGAATTATCCCTAACGGAAAGGACTCGGATTTTTTGGGAAAGTACTTTTGTAGCCTTATTAATCCATGGGTCGGAATAATTGTTGCACCCGAGCAGAGACAAAAGGAGCCAAACAACACCAGGGGGTTAATCCAGAGAAAGAGCGTTTTATTCTGCCATCCGGGGGGGCAGAGGCACCTGTGTGATTCAGTTCACAAAAGACAGGCCGCGCCGAAAACATTTTACAAGCAGGTTTTATCCTTTTTTCAAACCCCTTTTTTCCTCTCCCCCTTCACAGATTCTTACATAGAAATGTTGCTTTTCGTTCTCTGACTCTGTTCCCGGAAGTATGTTGCAAATCAATGTACCAGGACAAGGTTATCTTGGATCTGGGAAGCGAAAGCTTTACTGTTCTCAGCTCTGAGTTTGTTACAGCGTTTTTGTTACAGAGAGGACTGCTTAGCTCATGCTTTTTGTCTTAGAGGAATATGCAGTTTTTAAAATGCGTACTCCGAGGCCTGGCTGGGGGGGGGGGAATTCACAAACAGTTTTTAGGGCTTTCTGGGGTAACCCTAACTGTACCCCTTCATTCCATACCTCTCAATTTTGGACAGCCCTTTTCTTAAAAGGGCTCGTCCCAGGAAGGCACAGGCTGATATTCTCGGGTCAGAGCTATAATCTGTGGGCGAAGCATGCGAGAAATCATATTGCATGTCATTGTATGCAAGCATTGCAGCAAGCAAGGTACAGAAAAGCAAAAAATTAGCAAAATGAAAAGTGGGCCAAGTAGCAGCAAAAACAGGCCTTTTACCAATCCTAGGTTTGGCAACCAGTCAAGCCATGACATGTCCCATCCCTCCCAGGTTTGGGTAGGAATATGGGCCACTGTTTCAAGTCCTGCTGCCAAACTGCGAATGGCCTCACCATGATCAGAGATGTTAAAGCAACAGGCCCCACCTGTGAGATTTAACGCTGCACAAAAGCCGCCATGTTGCGCCAGGAGAAAGTCCAACGCTAATCGGACTGAGAGAAACGCATTGCGTGTCTCATCCAATTGCGTGGCAATTAGCCTAAGGGCCGTGGCTGTCGTGTTAGCAACAATCTCTACCACTGCCTGGAGTCTGATTATGCGGTTCAAGTTATAGATCGGCCCCCTTGCTCCAGAGATTTTCTCTCCCCGATTCCATGAGGCTGGAGCATAATGGGTCAGTATCCTTTCCGGAGGCCACTGATTTTTGCCCCAATTCTGGGAGCTGTCACCTGCAAGTGTTGCCAGGTCAGCCGAACGCCTCCTTCTAGGGGGTGCAGAGGGTATCTGGTCAGGAATCCACATGGGGGGTATTAAGTAGGCTGGAAAACAGACCCCATACCATCCTCTTGGGAGGGCATGATAGGCCTTACTGCCACACACCCAGTAAACGTCCTGACCATGGGCAGATATGGTGCCTCTCAGCAAGCGGGCCAGGCATGCAGTCAAATTGGAACCAGAAAAGGTTCCTGTCTCGGACTCAGGCATGTTAGTTGGGGCTGGGAAGGTACGATCACAGTGGGAAGTGCCCACATAGGTCTGAGCGTCACTGGCGTCATTCGATTTAACATTTTTTTCAGTTCATTATAGATCATCAGTTGCTCTGCTATTGACTTGTTCTCCTTTCTTCACCCGTCTTGACCCACCTATTTGTCTGCAACTGCCCCTCAGTGACACCATGGATAGCGTGAAGCAGAGTGCTGCCCTCTGCCTCCTGCGCCTCTACAAGACCTCACCCGACCTGGTGCCCATGGGAGAGTGGACGTCGCGGGTGGTGCACCTTCTGAATGATCAGCACATGGTACGTAACACCCCCCCCCCGGCCTCTGCTTCCTAGGGGCCGACGTATGGAACCACCCCCACAATAATACACATATGGTACGCCCTCCACATCCACTCAGACACTATCTATCACATGGCCCATCGCTCGGGGAACACTGAGCTATTTTTACCCAGAGCTCAAAATAAGAGTAGCCGGATAGTTACGCTGCCGAGAGTAAAGGTTCTTCATAACCAATAGGTTTTATTGGTCTGTATATGGTGACTCTGGGGTGCACGAATGAGGGGCAGCATACAAAGCTTTGGCCACCAACAGACCCCTGTTCATAGCTGTCAACTTTCAGATTTGAAAATAAGGGATCAGCAGCCTCATCTGTCCCGGGGGACAGTCTACGGGATATCTAACAATCCAGGATAGCAATGGGAAATGGCGCTGGAATAAGGGAATTTCTTGCAAAAAAAGGGAAGGTTGACAGCTATGCCCCTGTTTAACTAAAGCATGCTATTTGCTCCAAAATGCTCCTATATAGTAGCAATGTACACTGGACTCGGCACATCCTTTACTTCTCCTTTTATCATATGCCCAGTGGGAGCCAGAAAGTGGTGCATTTGTGGCTCCTTTAGCCCCTTTCGAAGTGGTCTCACTTGGCACACCATCTTTCTCACACCCCCCCCCCAAAAAAAAAACACAGGGCGTGGTCACAGCTGCCGTCAGCCTCATTGCCTGCCTCTGCAAGAAGAATCCCGACGACTTCAAGACGTGCGTTTCGTTGGCTGTATCCAGGCTCAGCAGGGTGAGGTCTGGGTTTGGGCGCGTGTCTGTGTGTGCAGAAGAGAGAAGGGCACCAATGATTTTGCCTTTTAGTTGGTTGTACTTGTGCGAGTCTTATTTTTGGGAACCAGGATGCCCCTAAACTAGGTGGGTGTTTCTCTCCCAGGGCTGAGAGCAGGCCCAGAGTGATTTTCATCAGGATTACAGTGGGGAGAGAAAGGGTTAACCCCCCCCCCATCCCTCTGTTTGCTGCAGCCCCAGTGAAAATAGTGGCTCCTCTGCACCTGCTTCCAGTTGTTTACGGAAAGAAACATGGAGCAGGAAGTGATGCATTAAGCGCATCAGTTCCTCAGCGTCTGTTCACAAATGCTACGACTTTCTCTCTCTCATTGTTTTGCTGTATTTTGTACAGATTTGAGCTGGGCTCCTTAAATTAGGAAAACAGCATGGGGGGAATGAACCCCACTGTCTGGCAAAGTGACTCTGATTCCCATCTGATCACTACAATCTGGTTCCCGCTTCTCCCCATGACTGTTTTTAAGCACATCTAGTCCCCCTGCCAGGGCTTTGTGGTAATGGGTTTACATAGGTGTGGGAAACTTCAGGCCTAAAGGACAAATGCGGCCCTCCGAGCCTCTGTGTCTGGCCCTTGGAAGCCCATACTCCTCACTGGCCCCGCTTCTTACTCCCAGAACTCCCAGATGTTTTTGCCTGGCTGGAATGTATCCTTGAACTCTGCCTGGATGGAGTCCACCCACTTGCTCCAACCACTTTTGCCATTGACCCCACCCACCACTGTCATGTGGCCCCCCAGAAGGAAACATGGCCCCTGGACTGAAAAGGGTTCCCCATCCCGGACTAAATATAACGTTCCAGTGTAGCTGACTCACTGGTGGTTTCTGCTGCTGTGTTTTTGCATCCCACCCCCTGCCCCTCTGGCAGATTGTGTCGTCAGCCTCCACAGACCTCCAGGACTACACCTACTACTTTGTGCCAGCCCCCTGGCTCTCGGTCAAGCTCCTGCGGCTGCTGCAGTGTTATCCTCCCCCAGGTAAGAGGTGGCCTGGAATTGCGGGGGGGGGCAGCCACTTTGGTTGGCACCCTAGCCCTTCTACCCAAGAAGGCCTTCTTGGTAGTGGAACACCCTCCCACCAGATGTCAAGGAAATAAACAACGCCCTGACTTTTAGAAGACAAATGAAGGCAGCCCTGTTTAGGGAAGTTTTTAATGTTTGACGTTTTGCTGTGTTTTTAATAGTCTGTCGGGAACTGCCCAGAGTGGCTGGGGAAACCCAGCCAGATGGGTGGGGTATAAATAATAAATTATTATTATACCGTACTGGCCCGAATATAAGACGCACCCACAAATAAGACGCACATTTAACATTCAAGGCTTACTTGAGGGTGCGGCACTACCACCCTGAATGGGGGGCAGATGGCGCTCAGCGCCCCCCTCCCCAAGCCGGCGCCAGTGCTTGATTACGAATGTGCTGCGCGCTCAGCTCCTGGCACTACCGACTCTTGGCATTACCTCCTGAAGCTGGCGCCAGCCACCCCCCCCCGCCCCCTGTTCAGGGTGGTAGTGCTGAGAGGCGGGTGCTCAGCGCTCGGTTCTGATTACAAGCTACACTTTAACTTTTCACTGTCAGAATTTGGGGGGGAAAGGTGCGACTTATATTCAGGCCAATACAGTAGATGGATTGTGTGCAAGGCTATGTCCAGTAGCTCTCTCAGGGCAATTATTCCAGGCTGCCTGTAGACTCTGTTTAGTTAACAGAAAGCTGGGGATTCTGGATTCTCTGGCAGGCAGAGGCTAGCGGATTAATGGGATCTGGCAGCCAGGTATATCCAGATCTCTCTGCTAATATAATGAAGTTCATTGGCAAGGTTATCAGATATCGCTGTTCTGAAGTGCTGGACGCTGCTCATGCTTCCCAGCAGTCCCGCTTTCCTCCCATCTCATTCTAAATCCCAGAAATTGAATTAAGTGGTTTTCATGTTGGCCTTCAAATCACAAGAAGGGCCCTTCAGACCAAACACCTATCCGGTTCGGCACCCTCTTCTCCCAGTGGCCAACCTGATGCCTATGGTAAGCCTGTCAGCAGGACGTGAGCAAAAGAGGAAGAGTGATAGGTCAGTGGTAGAGCATCTGCATTGCATACAGAAGGTCTGAGCTTTTAACCCCCGGCATCTCCAGATAGGGCTGGGAGAGACCCCAATCTGAAATCCTGCTAGTCTTAGTCAACACTGCTGAGCTAGATAGATCAGGGGTCTGACTCCATAAAGCACTCTCCCCACTTGTGATTCCCAGCAATTGCTATTTGGAGGCATTACTGCATCCAATCGTGGTGTTATAGCCCAATAATAATAATGATAATAATAATAATTTATACCCCGCCCATCTGGCTGGGTCCCCCCAGCCACTCTGGGCTGCTTCCAAAAAAACACTAAAATACAATAACCTATTAAACATTAAAAGCTTCCCTAAACAGGGCTGCCTTTAAATGTCTTCTAAAAGTTTGGTAGTTATTTTTCTCTTTGACATCTGGTGGGAGGGCGTTCCACAGGGCGGGCGCCACTACCGAGAAGGCCCTCTGCCTGGTTCCCTGTAACTTGGCTTCTCGCAGCGAGGGAACCGCCAGAAGGCCCTCGGAGCTGGACCTCAGTGTCCAGGTAGAACGATGGGGGTGGAGACGCTCCTTCAGGTATACTGGACCGAGGCCGTTTAGGGCTTTAAAGGTCAGCACCAACACTTTGAATTGTGCTCAGAAACGTACTGGGAGCCTGTGTAGGTCTTTCAAGACTGGTGTTATATGGTCTCGGTGGCCGCTCCCAGTCACCAATCTAGCTGCCGCATTCTCTACCAGGTGAACTTCCTTGTTCTACTGAACTTCTCATTGGGCAGGTACTTGAAAGCTTGACCTCACTTGGTCCAGCTTAGCTGATGAAATGCTGGCCTTGAACTGACCCAGTAAAAGAGGTTACTTTATCTATTTCTCATCTCTTCTTTCTCAGAGGCCTGGCTCAGATGTAACAGGAAACCCCAGTTGCCTGCTATGCGAATGAGTCTCCCGCAAATTTATGCTGCTCCCCTTTCCCCTCCCCATCTCCTTTTCTGCATGTCAGAGGAGGGGACCTAACATTTATATAGCATCACAAAATGTCACAGCTTTTGTTCAAACATCTTTATTGGAGGCCTTCAACACACTTGGAGGCTGTGTGGGAGCCAAGAACCAACCTAATTCCCACCTCCCAGACTAGTACACGGATCAGAACATCATTAACCTTTGGGTTTTCAATACTCTTCTCAAAAAAATCTTACCCAAATGCATGTTTGGGATGAAAAGCACTTAGAAATCCATACACTGAGATGAAACATGTATTTAATGACGTATTTTGTGCTACGTATTCAAGGACAATTTTTTTGTACGGATTTTAAAAAGCAGCCCAGATTACTGCAGAAATGGGAGGGAAAGGATTTTTGAATGAACATGTGTGAAATTAACATGGGCTGGAGTTAGATTGGTCTATCCATAGGGAAAGTCTAAGGAGATGTGAATGGTCATTGGGAGTCGTGAACCTTGGGTTCTCCTCTTGCTGGGACCTGCTCTAACATGCTGCTTCCTGGCCTTTGCACCCTCTGCTTTTCCCCGCAGAAGATGCAGCAGTGAAAGGACGTCTGGTTGAGTGCCTGGAGACTATACTCAACAAGGCCCAGGAGCCACCCAAGTCCAAGAAGGTCCAGCACTCCAATGCCAAGAATGCTATCCTCTTTGAAGCCATCAGTCTCATCATCCACTACGACAGGTGAGCACCTCACCCTTGTTTGTTCTTCCTTAGCACGGAGACCCTTTAAATGAGATGGTGGGGGGAAATAGCTAGTGCTTTTCCAAAGATATCTCACTGTGCAAGTGTCTCAGTGGTCCTTGGCAGCCTTTAGATGGCAGCACCAGGGCAAAACCAGAGAGGGGAAGGGGCAGGTATGTGAAAAGCTACATTTTACCATATGCGGTGGACGTGTAGAGCGGCTAAGGGATTTTGAGAGATCATTTATAATGAGATAAAGAAAATATTTAAGGCAACTCTCCCCAAAAGCACAGAAACTTTTCTTCTAGGGATAACTGGGACAGATGCGCCCAAAAAATCAGACAAATTAATTTTAATAGGCAACAACTGCAGCGAGAATGCTAGATGCGCAAAACTGGTGAAATGAGGCTACATCTAACTAAAGAACATAGGCAGCTGAAATTGATTGAATATGCAGAATTAGCAAGCTTAACTAGTAAAATTAGAGATCAAGATAAGGCAGTGTTTAAGGAGGATTGGAAAATGTATGTAGATTACTTTAAAAATCAATGTAAACATGTTAAAACTCAAGTAGGTTTTGCGTAAGAACAGCAGTAAAACATATATCTGAGAACGTCATGGAGGAGTTAAGGCATAGAATAATTATGATATGCAGCTATGGCTTTTCCCCAAACTGGGGGACATTGGATGACAATCTGGTTGATTTGAGGGGTGTGCAGTCAGCCACTGAGCTCTGCTGGGATGTCCCTCCTGCCATGCTCAGATGGGGCTTAACTTTGTTGACCCACAGCGAACCCAACCTGTTGGTGCGGGCATGTAATCAACTCGGCCAGTTCCTACAGCATCGGGAAACCAACCTCCGATACCTGGCCCTCGAGAGCATGTGCACCCTGGCCAGCTCTGAATTCTCCCACGAGGCCGTCAAGACCCACATTGAGACCGTCATCAACGCCCTCAAGGTCAGAACCCATTGAAGGCACGGGCAGAGCAGATGGGCGAGGTAGCTTGCACGCAGAATGAGATTGAAGGGCTGAGAGAGTAGTCTCCCCAAATCCTCCCCCTGTGTGCTGGTGGTGAAATTTGGAGGGGGGGGAGCATTTCACTGGGTGTTCCCCATTGGGAGATGGAGTCTGCCAACATCTCAAGGGCCACAGCCTCCCATCCTTGGACTGAGGAGCGTAGCAGGGAATGAGCCGCTGGAAAGCAATGGAGCATCACTTCAGCCTGGTACCACCTGCATGCTCTTCTTGCTCACCTAATCCTATCCAACTGCTGGTTGTTATAGTGGGCTTGCAGAAGATGCTCCGTTTGTAAGTGTGAAAGCCAACCGGGGCAAGACGGGGGTTATGCCGCAGGCAAGAACTTGCTGGTCTCACACTCCCGGCCTCTTTTTCCCAGACGGAGAGGGACGTGAGCGTGCGCCAGCGGGCTGCTGATCTCCTCTACGCCATGTGCGACCGCACCAACGCCAAGCAGATCGTCTCGGAGATGCTCAGCTACCTGGAAACGGCAGATTACTCTATCCGCGAGGAGATTGTGAGTGGGTTTTTCAGCTCGTGGGAAAGAGAGCTGTGGGAGCTTATTTCTTCATCCAGGTAGATTTTTGTGAAACAGCAAGGGGGGAAGGGAGGCCAGGAGTTTCCAAATCCTCTTAGAGGGATTTGGCATGCAGGGTGGCCCTACTGTTGGGCAGAGCAGGGCAGCTGCCTCAGTTGGCATATGATGGAAATTTGGAGGGAGGCGACAGTGGCAGCCTTCTGGCTGTTTGCACTGAGATCTCCCAACCACTAGCCATTCCCTTTCATTGGAGAACAGAAATGTGTATGCTTGACTGCATAGGAAGATGTTTTCTCTTTGCCAGTGTTGAAGTTATGTTCAGCTGCCATTCTAATCGGCTTCTGTATGTGGAATGGTGGGGAGGAGAAGGGGGCATGGCACCATCAGCATCAAGGTGTCGGGTCAGCCTTGCTGGTACTGAAGAGTGGCCCCTAGCGGCTTAAAGCCTGATAGGAACTGGCAGGGCAATATTTCATTTTCCATATCTCCCAGGTGCTGAAGGTGGCTATCCTTGCTGAGAAATACGCAGTGGACTACAGCTGGTATGTGGACACCATCCTCAATCTGATCCGTATCGCCGGGGACTATGTGAGCGAGGAGGTCTGGTACCGCGTCATCCAGATCGTCATCAACCGAGACGACGTCCAAGGCTATGCTGCCAAGACGGTCTTTGAGGTGGGTGGGGTTGGTCACAGTCATTGACCGTTTCTTCTTTGCCTTCCCTGTCGCTCTGGGGAGAAGCCTTCCCTTCCCTCTATATTGTTGGACTACAACTCCCATTAGCCACAGCCAGCATATGGCCAGCGGTCAGGCATGATGGGGCTTGGAGTCCAACAGCATCCGAAGGGCCACAGTTTCCCCAAGTGCTGCTTGCTCTGTGGGTGAGATGCGTGTCCAGCTGCCTTGCTAGAGGGCTGCTAATTGATACAAAACGGCCCGAGAGGAATTCTGCAAATCTAGGTGAGTTGATTTTGCAATATTAATAAAGTGTCTGTCACAAAGGCTACATCTAGATGTATCTGTCAACTACAGCGGGGGGGGGGGGGCAGTTCCAAGACCTATAAACAACAAGGAACAGCCAATCAGCTCTGTGCAAACCAGTCTTTGTCACAAACTGCAGAGGAGGGAGAGAAGTCTGCCCTAAGCTCAGTCCTGGGGAGATGGCAGTCCATGTGTCACAAGCTGTGATGAATGCGCTTCTACAGCAGGCTCATCACTGAATTTATGTACAGGCAGAGACCATTTTAAGCATGTCCAGTATGTGCGCAACCACACCTCAAACCTGGAAGCGACCCGAAAATGTCACAAAAGGGAGCAATAACCTGTAACTGTAATAACCTGCAATTTCATAAGAGTATGTATTTAAAGTAGATGAATAAATGAACAAATTAAATTAATTTGGATATGCAGAAGATATTAAGAATAAATGTAAGGAATCGCAGACAGAGGGGGAAGGAAGCCAAGTTTTGAAATGTTAAAATGACTGTAAATTTTTGGAAATGTATAAACCTGAAAATCATACATATTAAAAAGGGGGGCAGGGACTGAATGGGGTGCTTGCAGCCTTTTTCAATGGTGTTCCAAGTATGCACAGTTTCACTTAAATGCATGGTGCCTTGGAATGCAACCCCCACATAAATTGGGAGTTGCCTGTGCATCTCGATTCAGCCACAGTTCTTTCTGGGTTAGAGACTCAGAATGAACCTAAAAGAGCCTGAGGCAATTGCGGTGTTAGTCCTTTTGAGACACGTCAGGAAAAGGGCTAAACAGAGTTATAGAAGACCTCTCTTTAAGTCATGGCCTGATGGTTGCATGGGATCCTGAATGGGAGCTTATTCCCCCCCCCCTTCCTCCCTACAGCACATTACAGATCTCCTTTGTTTTCCATAGGCCCTACAGGCTCCCGCCTGCCACGAGAACATGGTCAAAGTTGGCGGCTACATCCTAGGGGAGTTTGGGAACCTCATCGCTGGAGATCCTCGCTCAAGGTTGGGAACTGTGGGAGGAAGGGATGTGGGCAGCGCCTAGGAGAGGGACCCACTAGCCCACCTTATTGGTGACAGGTTCTTTCTCTCCATCCACCGATCCTCAAAACAGCTCTGAGTGAGATGCCTCCTCAAGGCCATTCAGTGGGCTGGTTCTCTCCAATCCCTGTGGCAGCGACCTGGGAGTTCTCAACCCTGGAAGCCCTTATTTTACCATTCCAGTGGGCGCTAGGCCAAGCATGTCAGGGAGATGGCAAGGCTAGGACTCTGGCATGTAGATTCTTTTGGGAGGTGGGATTTATATTTAATTTTTTTGGTATGATCCTTCGAAGACGTGAGCCTCCACCTGCAGTCTGAAATGAATGGTACAGCCCAGGGACAGCTTAGCAGCCTCACAGAGAACTAGGGCTTAGTTCTGTTTGCAGAGGCTCGTCCCCTTCTTTTCTTAGCTTGATGAGGCACGTTGGCATGCCTTGCTTCAGGTCCCCTCCCCTCTGCTATGCTGACTTGGAGTGGGGCAGCTAAAAATGGTGCCACCCTCAACCCTTGCCTCCTTCCTGTATACCTGAAGGAGCATCTCCACCCACATCATTCAGCCCAGACACTGAGGTCCAGCACTGAGGGCCTTCTGGCGGTTCCCTCACTGCACAAAGTGAAACTACAGGGAACCAGACAGGAAGCCTTTTCGGTAGTCACACCTGCCCTGCAGAATGCCCTCCTGGCAGATGTTAAAATCTGTATAAATTTTCGTAGGCATCTGAAGGCCAGCCCTATTTCAGAGTGCTTTTAACGTTTGATTTTGTAGTTGTTTTGTTGTTATTTTTCCTGTATTTTTGTTGGCAGCCGCCCAGTGTGGCTGGGGCCCAGTCAGATAGGCAGGGTATTAGAAAGAAAGTATAATACAGTGGTACCTTGGTTCTCAAACTTAATCTGTTCCAGGAGTCCGTTCGACTCCCAAAATGGTTTGAAAAACAAGGAGCGGCTTCTGATTGGCTGCAGGAGCTTCCTGCACTCAATTGGAAGCTGCGGCGGATGTTCGGCTTCTAAGAAACATTCACAAACTGGAACACTCACTTCCGGGTTTGCAGCATTTGGGAGCTGATTTGTTTGGGAGCCAAGCCATTTGAGAACCAAGGTACCTTCCTTCCTTCCTTCCTTCCTTCCTTCCTTCCTTCCTTCCTTCCTTCCTTCCTTCCTTCCTTCCCCTCCTCCAGCCCTCTGGTGCAGTTCAACCTTCTGCACTCCAAGTTCCACCTCTGCAGCGTCTCCACCCGGGCTCTGCTCCTCTCCACCTACATCAAGTTCATCAACCTCTTCCCTGAGACCAAGGGCACCATCCAGGAAGTGCTGCGCTCTGACAGCCAGATCCGCAACGCCGACGTGGAGCTGCAGCAGCGGGCGGTTGAGTACCTCAAGCTCAGCTCCATCGCCAGCACCGATGTCTTGGTGAGGGGGAAACTGGGAATGTTGCGAGAGACGGGTGGGCTGGTAGCTAAGTCAGCCATTCATCTCGGGGAGACTGGGTGGAGGAAGAGAGTTGGCTGATCTGAAAGAGAAACTGGTTGCAGCTGCATCAAATAAGGGGAGACGTAAGGCTTCGATCTGTGAATTGAAATCAGCTCTTGGGATTATTTTTGTGCTGCGCCAGAAGCCCATTTCTGCCCCTTCACCATAGGCCACAATGGGGAGCCAGGAAAAGGAACCTGCCTTATATACCAGGGTCAGACCTCTGTTTCCCCTGCCTACGTTGACTATACTGGTTGGCAGCAGCTTTCCAGGGTTTCAGCAGGTTTCAGCAACCGGGAGGTGGTAGGGATTGAACCTGGGACCTTCTGAGCCACAGCTCCCTTTCCAAATCCCATCGGCCCCAGACAGTGTGACCCAATGATCAGGGTGTATGGCTGTTGTAGTCCAACAACACTGGGTGGGCCGTACGTCCGCCGCACATGAAGGAATCTGACCCTTGAGCCGAAAAGGGCTCTAGAGCCTTTGAGGATTCCAGCATTTTGGCTCCCTGAAGTTTTTTGTAAGATCTGCCTTTCCCAAGAGGAATTGTATGGGCTTTTTAAATTTTATCTCTGCCGTTTGCTTGTTTTGGGCACTGGATTGGTATTTTATTGTTTCTGCTGCATTTAAAAACAAAACTGGTGCTGGCAAGAGAACTGTGGTTATGGGGCAGAATAGAAGTGTCATGAATGAAAAAGTTGTTGGCATCCGTCCGTCTCGGGGACAATGCGCCTTTGGGGGTGAAGTCAAACTATTGAAAAGTTACAGCCCCTGCTGAGGGTGTTTTGTCGTGGCTGGGGCAGATGAAGGCGTCCAGCTGTGCTGCTGCAGATGCACCACAGCGTTGTTTCTCTCTGCGCTCCGCCCAGCAGTCATTCCTCCTCCGATCACTGCTGACTGTCTTGCCTCCAGGCACTATGGTTGTCTGGAAGGGATTCCCACATGGTGGGGTTGGTGTTGCCAGCCTTCATATCACATTTGCAGACATCCTTTGTAGCACAGAGTTGGTCTGCCAATGGGCCTGGTGCCTGAAGCCAGCTCCCCCTAGAGCACATCCTTGGGAATCCTATTACAGATAGGTAGCTGTGTTGGTCTGCCATAGTCAAAATAAAAAAATTCCTTCCAGTAGCACCTTAAAGACCAACTAAGTTAGTTCTTGGTATGAGCTTTCGTGTGCATGCACACTTCTTCAGATACACACGAATCTGAAGAAGTGTGCATGCACACGAAAGCTCATACCAAGAACTAACTTAGTTGGTCTTTAAGGTGCTACTGGAAGGAATTTTTTATTTTGACTTGGGAATCCTGCCACCTTTCCAGTCTGCGGACATAACCAAGCCGTAAATGAAAAGCAGACGAATAACTCGTCATTCGAACCCTTCTCCGTCTCCCCAACTCCGCCCCTTAGGCAACGGTGCTGGAGGAGATGCCTCCATTCCCTGAGCGCGAGTCCTCCATCCTGGCTAAGCTCAAGAAGAAGAAGGGCCCCGGAGCTGGCAGCGAGCTGGATGACGGCAAGAAGGACCCCAACTCCGAAATCAATGGGGGCATGGAACCCTCAGCCAGCACTGCTGTGAGTGCCAAAGAGAGGGAGGGTCTGGGGCTTGGAGACTTGGGGTGTCCCCTGGCAAGAAAATGGTTCCTTGTGTGTGGGAGACCGGGGCTCTTTGGAGAAGGGAGGTCTCGGGAATCAAAGCCCAGGGTGAGAACCATTTACCAGAAAGCCTGTGGTGCTGTAAAGTGGGAAGGGAAGTGGGTGTGTGGATTCTGCGATGGCTGACAAATTCCATTAAGAATTTGTCAGCTTGTTGCCAGATCTGCCAACCAGAAGAAATGTAGTTGTGATGTCTCAAGCTGGTTGATGTCCTGGCGCTGCCATGCGCACAGTGCACCCCTCTTCCTTCCCCTTGGGCCTTGCCCAAAAGATAAAATGCAAATCTGAGAGGTGGGCAGCAGGGATGGATACTGTATAGAGTTATATAGATCTAGAGATTAGAATTAGTAAAGAAATGCAGATCTGTAAATTAGAAATGGTAAAGAAATAATAGATATAGAAAATGGAATTCGTAAAAGGCAGCACCGAGAGGCTTGTCCCTTCCCCGCAGAAATGAGGAGGTGTTAATGAATCTGATGTACGAATGTGTCCAATTTGCACAATTATTCCAATTGCAGAATTTGTTTTTTTCTGGACACATTTTAGTGCAGGAGTAGAGAGAAAGCATGCTCCCACAGCGCAGGGCCCGGTGCCTTTTCCTCTGCCCCCAAGGTAGGTACCAGGGTTCATGGGTTCAGTTCTCAAGGCAGGTGCTTGGAAGGACCTTTACCTTGGCTTCTCCCTCCCTCCCGCTTCTCCGCAGTCGACGCCATCCCCCTCTGCCGACCTCCTCGGCCTCCGGGCAACCCCAGCAGCTGCCTCCGGCGTCCCATCCAGTGCTGGCAACCTTTTAGTGGACGTCTTCTCGGACAGCCCCTCATCCGCAACTGGCCTTGTGTCTGGTGCAGAAGATAACTTCCTGAGGTGAGGGGGCCCTGGTGGGATGTGGGCACAGGCTTTTCTGGCCCTCTGCTTTCCCAGGGGAACTGGGCAGTGGTGCTGCGGCGAGTAATGGCGGACTCCTACAGACACAAGGCCCACCGAATGCTCTCTCCGTCAAAAGGGTGCAAGCCATTTTTTCCCCGGAGGAAAGT